>NC_069114.1:20582456-20589956 GCF_025612915.1 Magallana angulata
CAGATCGTTGCTTTAACCATATAAGTTTCGATAATAAATTCCCAAACTTCAGTTCTGCGTTTTCTTCATATTTTTTATGTCGGGGTTGTTTTTGGGGATTTTTCTGTTATCATTAATATTATAAATATAAAATACATTTATTGAAAAATTTACCTTCACCATTTGAATTTTATTTACACCTAATAATAAATATATTATTCAAAATTTGTCCTTTAAAAAGGATACAGAGCAATGTTTTTGGGTTATTCTTCTGTGGAAAATATTAAATAAAATTTCTATCAATATTATGTAAATTATCTTTACATTATTTCATTTACTTACTTTTTAAAAAAAAAATGAAATCAAATTTTGAGGAAATTTTATAAATATCTAACAAAGACTTTTGTACAGAGGCAATAAAATTCAAAATTCAAAAAGCGTGATCATATGCAGAAATCCATTATAATTTCCCTGCATTGAAGTCGGGGCAATAATCATTTCAATACACTATACTCATAGCTTCACGATACATTACTCTAATCTTTGATCAGGCTACTGTGTTACAAAATTCATTCATGTTGCCCTTTCCAAACAACAACAAAAACAGGTATTTGATTTCTTACACCATTCCAACTATACACACTAACAAATGCTACATTGTATTGGGCTACGAGCTTCATTGTAAGTGTTGAAAACCTGCATTAATTCCCGTATTTAAAAAGCACACCATTATATATCTCTGTTAAATGGTTACTCGGCTTGATTCTACAACAAAAGGCAGGCACACTACCCACGAATCGTACATATCTATACACCCCCATTGTTATCCCCCACACAAAAGGAACAAAAGTCAACTCCATGTTTCTTATTCTTTTCTTTCTTTTTTTTTAACTGAATGAAATTGAAAAGAGTTAGCCGTGATAAAAAAAAATAATAAAAGTCTGAACTGATACTTTTTACTTTAGTGACCTATATATCGGGTCATGTGCCGGCCCGGTGTGTATATTTCATTTTTGACTAAAAATACACGTGCCCGAACACATACTAAACCCGTCTATTTTGACTTCATTAGGACTTTTTTCTTCTTCCAGCGGCTGTAAGTAGTCAGGGATTAACTGATTTACCGGTTTAAGATTTCAGATTAAGACTTATTTAAAAATGGATATTTATGAGCAAGGCTTAAAGAATTGAAAATGCAAATATATTCGTTTTCATATTACGTTAATGAAAAAATAGTTGTGATGTCTTATATTTTGGACCTGAAATTTGTAAATATTGAATTTGAGTATTTGTTGAAGAAATCTAGATTTGCCATCTGTTTGTGAAGTTCCCCCACCTGGTTCAAACGTTGTGTATGAGTAATGCTTAACATGTACTGGTAATCCGAAGGAATTTCACTAAATCCCCTCCACATTTTCTGATTTAGTTCTAAAAGCCCGCAAACTCTGCCGACAACACAATTTACAACTTTTACTTACGTTAATAAACTCAAAATAAATAAATATATCAGATTAATTTTATCTTGAACGGTCCACCATGTACCATCCTTAATTTATTATTTTTTCTAGTATTTCTTTTTGCAAATATACTTATATATGATGATTTGGAAAAAATTAAATATTTTATACGTATATATATTTTTTTATTTAATATATATATTTTTTTTAATACACATGTGGCATTTCTTGGATTATACTCAAAAAGTCTCATGTTAAATGACACTGACGTTTTAAATTTAAATTTCAACGACATTTATAATTATATAACATTTTTTTAATTTCTAAAAGTAAACAAACGTTAGACAAGTGACACTAATTGGGCGGTGTTTGTTTTGTTTACGCTGCGAGATTACAGCAGTTTTAGCACCTAAGTACAATTACGATAAAAAGAGTTTTAATTGTCTAATTAATGTCAATTGGAATGTAACAGTGATTCTAAATCTTTACGGAAAGTACCGATGTTTCTCGCTACCGAAGTGTGAAAAGCCTATCTGATTGTCAAGAACACAAGCGACCCGCTTAAAATAACGGTCAGCCGGGTTCTTTGAAGTCCGCTACGGTGAGAAAAATTCCCCTGGAGGGGACCCGGTCAAATTGAGTGATTCTCACTAAATACTTTAAGATTAAACCATTTCCGGTCGATACTACGAAAGTAATTAAATCTTTACATTTTCACACAAAAATATCTAAATTCAACGAAATTCGGAAACTATTTTAATATCATATGTATTTATCTCTCTACTGTAAATAGCATTGCCAACCAGATCAATACAAATAAATTTATTAAATTAAAACTACTTATTTATATGAGAAAAGGACATGAACAGTCGGCAGGTTAAATTTTGTCTTCAAAATCCACCAAAAAACTGCGTCAAACCTAAATTTTCTCAGATTCAAATTCATTTATTTTCATAGTGGTTTTGTTTTTTGGTTTTGTTTTGGTTGCAATTTTAATTCACTTCATTTGTCTTTTTACATTTGATTTGAACATACTTTATTATTGGATGGAAAACAAAAGGATAAGGCAAAAGTTCTTAATACTAAGAATGCCCTGTTCTACAAAAGTAGTTAAAACACAAAGTGACGTTCAATATTATTTTCAAAACTTCCATTTAATAATTTGAATAAAATATTATAATTTACTATGCAAAAAATATTGGAGAAATTATCTATATGCAGTATTTCGTTTTTCTTAATTAATTAACTTAGTAATTTGAATTGATTTGTATTGTAATGAATCGAGACTCAAATTTTATCCGTCTAATTAGAAACTAAAACAGAAGTATTTAACTATAAGCCTAAGAAAATAAATATACATGCAAATTAAGGCAGTTTCATGATATTCAGTAAAAATCTTTATAAAAATGCAATTATCAGACAACTGATTTATTTTTTATCTATTGATTGTATAGTTCACTGAAACTAATATCCTCTGGCCGACATTGAGAAAAATTCCCATGTACCCGAAATTTGTAGATGTCACGTGTCAGCATGTTTTCTTTCGCTCTGACAGCTTGGTTAAGATTACTACAGAGAAAAGCCGAGAACGTTGTTACAAAAAAAGTACTATTCCTCTTTTTTTCTTTCAAAATGACATTTTATAAGTAGGAAATAGGAGTAAGTAGTTTTAATGATAATTTTCTTTTTTGCAAAACAACCGGGCAAAAAACCAAAAGTATTGCCAGGAAGTTTTCAATGGTCTGTACACCTATGCCGCGCAGATTACATAAGACCAGCGAACCGTAACATTCCTGACGCTCCGCCGTGCGACGGCTCAACCGTCACAGTGCTTGTATATATCTATGTTACCTCCCTATTTCTACAAGATTATGAAATTTCCACGAAGATGATATTGTAATAAGAAATGACATGTTTGAAACACTTCACCCCCCCCCCCTCCCCCACTCCACCTCCCCTCTACCTTAGGACAATATATCGAATACTGCAACGTGGTTATGTGAAAATCCTGTTGAATTATATATTGCCATTGTATTCGACAGAGCAAAACTACAGGCCCTAAAATGAAAGTTGCTGCTATAACCCTGTTAATAAGAAAAGCGTAGAATTGGTGTGGATTCACTTACCATGGGGCACTTCGAAATCTCACAAAACACACAAAATGGCAACCATGTGAAAAAAGGAACAAGGGAAAACATTGCCCCAAAACTGTATCCAACAAATAAAAATAAAACTCCAGGGATTTTTTTCAGTAAAAATAAGACAGCACAGTCTGAATGTGTAGCAAGTAGTACTAGAAAGATCGAGGAATAGAAGCCAATATAACGCCGATTTGATTCTAGTCAATAAACTTTATTCTCTATTTATAAAAAGGACTTCTCTTAGCCCTGTGTAATATGTAACTTGATAAGAAAAGTTTCATTCAAATTTCGAACAATATATTTTGTACTCGCAGATAATAGCTACAAATACCATTCAAGGCTATGAATAGGGCTAACTATAGATTTTCACGGGCGGACAAAAGAGAACTGGCAAAGCATTGGAGAGCGGCTTACATTATATCAACGGCGACCAACAATTAAACAACCCATTCCACTGCCGCATTGTGAGGGCAGCATGTAGGGGACCATTCCCCTGATTGGTTCCTGTTAATTGGCGAGCACAATAGAGCATCATTACAGGGGAAATTAATTTGTTACAATTCTATCAGTTTTCTTGCGCAAGAGATCGCGTAGGTACTGATGAGTGACAATCGAGTGCACCCAGCTTTGGGTTTGATCGATTTAGACCCCGGTCGCGAAACGCTGTTACAACAGAAAAACCCCGGGTATATTTACGCCCCTGGCAAAGCGCGTCCATTAGCAGAAATGGATACATATTTGCACAAGAATTTAAAAAATAAACAATAGCCAGCGATGTTTGGACAAAGCCTCGACGTAATCCCACAAAGAATGTCTAGATGGACCCCTTTCTGGTCCTTGTCAGGCCACTGTAAAAATACAGACCACGACCCCGGCCATTAATATGGAAGCTGTGGTCTTATGAACCCCAATTAACACTCTGATCAACAACGCGAACAAACAACAGAGTTCATCGGACGATTTGGCATGTATCGTTTGTTAAAACAATCCCAAGTAGAGACCAAAACAGTAGCAACTTTATAAAAACAATAGTGGGTTTTTTTTTCGATCTTCGGTATATCCTGTTTCTTTGGGACTGCATGGTGAACATATATCTATTATATGACCTAATTGTACGAAAATTTGTATGTAAGCAAACAAAACCAAGATTTGAGGGTAAATGGACGTTTTATGTCCAAATTCTGTCCGGATTAGAAACGAGCACATTTTGTGAAGAAACTAATTAAAACCATTTCTGTTGTTGGCTGTTGAGACTTATACAGGATAATGAGAGAGAGAGAGAGAGAGAGAGAGAGAGAGAGAGAGAGAGAGAGAGAGAGAGAGAGAGAGAGAGAATGTAATAGATATAAAAACATTTCTTTTGCTTAAACTGCTCAGATAAAGACAAAGAATTAAAGATGTCAGCTGTTACATGGCCAATGATGTAACATTTCCGAACGATCCAGAGAGTGGCTTTAAACTATTCCTACTTCCACATGAAAACAAAAAGTGTGGGGTAGCAAACTGTCCTCTGTCAACATGGCAGTATTTGTTTTGTAAATTTGTGGTAAAAGTATTAAAAGAGATCAAAGATAATTCACAAATTCCTTTGATTTTTAACTATGTCTGTGTCAACATTCGGACGTTATGGACTAAATGTTTGCGCTAGGTCTTCGCTCGGCTGCTTTACTCTCTTTCCTCACGATAACTACGCCTTGTTTTAACAGACTATACAAATTAAGGGAACATTTCCCCCCGGCCTGAAACAAAAATTTAAGATTTTCTGTCAATAGTTTTAATAAAACTTCCCCTCGTAAAGAGCTTTACTCCTGCTTCTAGTTTTATCCATAAGATACACAGTCCGACAAAAGAGGCCAACTTAAAACAATATTGCAAACTTTATTTAATATGATTCACCAGCCGCAGGGTAGCTTACAAATTTCACATTCGATTAATCTAAACTTAATTGAAGATTATAAATTTAAAATTTGTACGATATACCCGCTCGAAGCCTTAGAATACAAAAAAAAAATTAAAATTTAAAAAATCCCCACCACCCACTAAAACCCTCGCCGAGGTCAAATTCTTCTTTAAGGTAAACATGAAAAAAAAAAATTTAAAAGAAGGTCGGAAATAGCAATAAAGCTGTCGATGTCTTCTAGTCACCGTATTTGTTTCTAGAAAGATCTGGTATCCTCACCAATGTTCCAAAAATGTTATAATACATCACTGTAATGACATAACAAACTTTGGTCTACACTTCAAAAATAAACAGGAATCGTCTCCAAGATTCATGGAAATATCAAACAACCACGTCAACAACATAAAGCACTGTGCATTCTTTATTTATTCTCAGCTGCAGAAACACCGAATGACAATGTCTGATAAAATACGCAGAGAGAGAGGTACATCGCACTGCAGCTAAATCAATCAAAAGTTCCAGATGGGTCCAAGGAACGAAACCATGGTAGATTTTATTTTTAAGGTGGAACAAACAACGTTAGATAAAAAAAACTTGCAGGCTAAGTAACAAATGGTGCCCAAGTTAAAAGAACTTCGTTTACTGTACTAGTACAGGTTTTTATATGAATGAAGTGACCATTTCGAGGATGAAATGCCAAGAAGAACCGTTACTGAGCTGTTACAGATAGCATTTCAGATGGAACAAGGCCATGATTGTTCACAGAATGACAAGAAAGCTCATGTAGCAATTCATGTGATATTCTTTTAATTAATTAAGCAGATGCACGTGTAAACATGTAAATCAATATACAAGTATGGTGCAATTCAAAAAAATGGTGAATGGGGGGGGGGTCGCTTCTTGCACCTGTTGGTCTTCTAATATTCCGTCCATAGCAGAGGTTTAACACGGTGTCTGTTCTAAAACTGGAGACAAATTTATTGACTATGAATCTTTCTCTATCCGCGGATAATAATGGTGATTCCAAGGCTAGTCCTATTAAACATGAAATTAGAACCCCATCCTTCGCGATGCTTTTCCACCGCCTCCTAACCAAGGAACCAATCATTGCCATTCTCCAACAGTCTGCGAAACTGTAGAGGAGAAATTGAACACCGATCGTTTCCGAATGAGAAATACAAGAAACTCTGCATATTGTTGATCCCTAGATTGGTGTGAAAATTTGGCGTAAATACCGAAAAAAAAATTAAGTATGAGAGAGAGAGAGAGAGAGAGAGAGAGAGAGCAATACAAAAATAATGTTTAACAAATAACAACAGATTGCCTTTTAAGATTAATAATTTATCTAAATATTTCCAAAGAACAAGTATTTGGATTGGAATCACCAAAAGTAACAGTATTTCGTCAAAAGATACCCGGCAAATACCGCGGCTTTTATTATCTACAGAAATATAACGAGATTATACAGTATTAATGCAAAATCCTCGATAAACCAAAAGCTAAGAGACACACATACCGCACCAACAGAAGCTGCGTAATCTCGGCACGCTTCAAGGGACTTAAGCCTATCAACCCGATCTCCCCTTATCAAACTTTCACCACTTTGGTCCCAACATTGTCCGCAAAGAAGCAAAACAAAGGCTTGGCGTTTGCAAATATTAACGCAATTTGAACCAATAGCGGGACATGATTCGGATAATTTGTCTCTTTGATCGAGGGATGCTGCTTATCACCTTTGAAATAGATAGGTAATTTCCTGTCTTAAGGTGTTTCGTTCCCTCGCCACCGGGGCCAGGGCTGGAATCCAGGAATACCCTTATCTGGGCTACCGAACTTCGGAGCGGAACTTTTACGTTAGAAATAGTCGCTAAACATGATAAAGTTCTTTTCAGTCTTTGCTATTTGAGTTTCAAATTGCCATTAATCAGAATTGGACAAAGTTACCTGAGCCATTGGTTAAGATGGTTGTCTGCGGCACAACGCGAGTCCAACACATTGTCCCGTTAATTTTACAAACATTTCA
>NC_069114.1:21294956-21392456 GCF_025612915.1 Magallana angulata
CTCAACTTCACCATGTTCCTCTCCCTCTTCAGCGACAAACTCGGCGGTAAGTCAATCAATCAATCAATCAATCAATCGGTGATTAAGTAATAGTTATACATTGTAGACTTAATTTTTCATAAATTTTCATAAATTTCAAATACCAATAACTGTTTCCTGTAATAAAACAACTTTTGAATGAGATACTATCAGCTATAAACTTCATTGTATGAAACCATGCATGCCAAACTCGTTACTAAAGCTGCTTTCTTTCTGTCCATCAACAGGTACCGACCCTGAGGAATCCTTAAGGAATGCTTTTGCCATGTTTGACAAAGACGGAAAGGGCAAAATTCCAGAAGAATAGTAAGTGTACCAAGCTTGTAAATGATGGTACGAGAGTTAATGAATGCTTCGCAGAGTACGTAGTTTTGAATGACATTACGGTATAATGAATTCTATGGAACACCATTTGACTAACTCTTTTAATTATTTTCAGCATCAAGGACTTATTAGAAAACATGGGAGACAACTTCACAAAAGATGAGGTAATGTTATGTTATAATTTTTGATAACCACTCTATAAAAAAGATAAATCCTCAACTATTGATGAAAACGCCAATTTCAACTTCTTAAAATGCATGAGCGCATTTCTCTATTACTAATCACTTGAATTTGTTTTTCTGATACAGATGAGACAGACATTCAAAGAAGCCCCCATTGAAGGAGGAAAGTTAGATTACGAAAAGTTTGTAGGCATCATCAAGGGTAGCAGCTCAGAGGAGGCATAATAACATTCGAACTTTTAGTCGACTCAACTCATCCATCACCCCTCAAAAAGAATTAACGAACTTTAATCTCCGTGAATGTGACGTATACGACTTTTAAGATCACGTGTCAGCGTGTCAAGAAAGGACAATAAATTATTTATACCAATGGACAGCAGTTGAAGACTCATTTTGAAACAAAGGGGTGGAATTTTTTTTTGTATTTATTTATATTTTATTTTCTTCCTTTCTTTAAAATCTGTTTTAAAAATTACGGTTTTTCTCAAGCCAAAGAGCACTACCATTCCATTATTATGTAAGACACACTTGCTGGCGCTGCTCCCCGGGCTCTAGTTATAGGAAGCACTCCCCATCTTCAGCAGAGCGTGTCTGTTGCTAGGAGGCGGCTAGTTGTGCATTTCGGAAACCATCTTGATTGTTGCATGTATATAGAGAGTGACATCTGATAAGTATCTCGCCTCCGTCTTTTCTGTTGGCTTGGGATGAATCGTTTGATATTTGATCCGTGGCAGCCTGTACTACTACTGCCAAATTTAGAACACCTGTCATTTGTATTCGTTTCTCATACAGTGTTAGCATATCCCATTAGTACCAAAGATCTAGAGTAATCTAATAATAGATAAATATACTTCTGCACTGTATGTGTTTTGTTGGGTGGGAGGTTTATATATGCGGAGGCTGTGTTTGCTCCCTGTGTTATGTGATTTATGAAAGTGATTGTATTTATTTCTTTCGTTAATATGACCTGTCGTATATTCATTCACATTGGAACAAAGTTTTTAAAAATTTATTTAAGTATTCATTTATTTATAATTGTTACTCCAGATGAATATTTATTGACTTAGCGCGTGACCGACAACCTCTGGCCAGTTTGTAGACAAGTACTTGATCTACAGCGGAAGTCATGCCAGCCCCGCTACGCCCTCTAGGGCTCAGTTGATGAACTAGGGACAATAATTGTCGAGGTTTCTGAACTCGCCCTATGGGGACGCTGTCTTATGTGATATGTTGGCATGGCTACCGTTTATGCTAACTACCTGGGTGGATTGTTCCCAATGTAACCAATTATTGTACGAATAAACCTCTGTGCACAGAGTCAACCTCTTTGTCTTCTTGTAATGTTTCCTCTTGCAAGCAGAGTTGCATTTTGGGATACATGTATTTGGTGCACTCAAGAACATCCGATCTATTTGACTAGTGTTACAAAATTAACAAAGATGAAAGTTTAGTGGAAACGAAAAACTAAATGGTTTATGAAGGTGTTTTCATTATGTAATGCTTAAAAAAAGAGAATCACGTTTTGCAATTTTACAAGTAACAGATCACGTGGTTATCCGTCTGTTATCTCAAGGAGTATACTATTATATAATTCCTATATATACCTACTTGGATTCGTCCCCTTTGGCTACAAATACACGTACATCGTTTTAATTTCTTCAAAAGGAATTAAAAATTCAGTTGGGATGTACTTAACTGTTTGATAAGCAAATGCATTCGAATGAGGCTCAGTAATAACATAAGGTGATTATCACATGAAGTATCTGCATTTGTTTGAACATATTTTATTGTATATATAATATACAAAGGGTTCGAACACAAGTTCTTGCAACTTACTAGGTTCTCGTCCAATCTGCATCTACCAAAAGTAGAAACCACATTATCTGACTAAGAACTTCACTCATATTTTCTGAAATGTCATAACTAGCGTAATGAAACATTTAGAAACCGGCCACTTTAATTTAAAAAAAGGCATAGGTAATAATATTGCAATATTATATTGATTAATTGGTACTTTATCCTCAATTATTTTGTTTAAAGTCAAAGAATGTGAATTATTGTTCGATCGAATATGAACCGTTTTTCTAAAACTTCAGCAGTGAGCTTAACATCTGCTTGAAGATGTGCAATGGTCTGCATCGGCAAAAGCAATCGTTTAGAAAAGTTTGACCTTGAAGCACGCTGCGAACTTCTCGGAGCACCGTAGTGGGGATTGTAATGAAGTAAACAAGATCATGGCTCGGGGGGAAATTCTAAAAAAAAAAAAAAAAAAAAAAAAGGCATCCTACTGTTCCGACTATCAGATGGAATGGTCAAAAATATTTTAAATGTGTATTACAATATAATGTTTTTTCATCAAAAGGTAAAAAAAATTCTTGTTTTGAAGCCATATATAAACATATATAACACAAGTGAACAACAGATTTTCATCAACTTATAACAATTTTAATACAAATATATATTGCAGTGTCAAACTAACATGGCACATACAGATAATTTGAGGCTAGTTTTAGCGACTTTTCGTGATGGCACCAATGTTACTTCTGCACATAGGGCAGACAGACGACTGGTTAAGGCAACGAGCGAGACATCCAGAGTGGAACACGTGACCACATGACGTCACCCTTCCTGTCCAGATGTCTGCCAAGCACACTGGACATTGTTCGCCCCTTTTAGACTTTGGAATGGCTGTCGTGTTTTTCCAAAAATTGTGTCGATCGCTTCTTAAAATCCACAATTGTCTCAAAATTGTATAAAGGTAAAACACGGTTTCAATGGAAAGAAATAAAACCTGTACTGAAAACAAATGCAGGTGCGTAAATTTGACAATATATATGTAAGCCCCTACGCAACAAAATGACAATATAAAGTAGAAAACTTCCATTCTACCACACAAGTCATAGTTATCTTGGTGTTTGATTTTCTTTTCGACCAATTTTATCACAATATTTATCCGAAAAAATGTCATTAACAAAATAATGATGAAGAATGGTTTTGAGGAGCAGTGGATATAAGAGGTAATGAGGACCAGAAACAAAAGAGAACATGACAATACTTTAGACAGCGCTCCTGCACTGTATTCATTCGGAATTCCTTCCAGTTGGGTTGAATGCATCTGAATATGGAGATAATTCAGTAAAACAGATGCAGCCATAACAGATAATAACCATACTGCAAAATATCCACAGTCTTTTTCACTTGCTATGATTAAGGATATGGCAAAATAGCGAAGAGAACCAGCTTCCGGTGAAAATATTTGAGAGCCATACGTCACATCCTCTGAAGTGGGCATGCGTATCGAACAATTTGTAAAATATGAAAATATTCCCCAGAAGGCGAAAAATATGTATTCACTAATGTTGAGTTCCGATTTGTTGAAAATCGTTAGTAGAATCACGAGGATGAGCGCGGCCGACAACGCCACACACAGCGAGCACAGGACCAGTCGGACGAAGTCGGTGGCAGACAACAGCACGATGGTCCAAAAGGCGGCGTTGTAACCTGTGTAAGAAAGACGTAGGAATACATATACAATGTATATTGGCTTCTTTCAAATACTGGTACATTGTATCATTCAATAAGACAGATCAACACAATCTATCCCAATCGTAACTACTCGGCCATTTCCGTCACCGCAAATTTTTATCGGTTACGGAAAAGGGCGAGCGTGATCCGAATGAATCTATCCGATATATCATATATAATGTATGCGCTATGGGCTTAATATTTACGTATGAAATCAATGGCAGATTTAGTTTAAGCTAAAACAGCGTATAAAGTTTTATGACAAATGGATGGACTTAACAATTTGATTATAAAAAATGGGTAAAATTTGAATTAAAATTAACACTTTGCCGAATATTTAGAAATCAGCAGGTAACCACGGTGGCATTTTTGCACCCGTCTTAGGTGCGTTTTCCAAAAAACCCATTGCAAAAAGAAAGTATAACCATCAGGTGTTATCTTTACCTGTATAAAAGAATTTTCTATGAAATTAAATATTTTTTCTCTAAGACATATAGAATTTTCTATTGGAATTAAAAAGTATTTCTTTCAATATAAATTCAATGGTTATCAACATGCAGTCATTATTGCACAATTTATTGCACAATCAATAATAGGATTCGAACAAAACCTTTAAGTTGGACAGATGCGCAAATGCAACCTTGGTACTGAAAAAAAATTCCAGCATGGTGTTTATAAACAATGACATCTTGCATGTAAGTACATTATAATTTCTTTTCATTAAATCAATTAAAAAATACCAGAAAATTTATTTTATAATTTCAAACATTTCTATCATCAAACAAAGATGGCTTTATTTAATAAATACTTGAATGTATGATTTCTAATTACAAAGTTCTAAAATACACACAAAAGAGAATTAAATTGTAGAGACAATCTTATTATATGTCAAGTAAGTGTACATCTCTCTCTCTCTCTCTCTCTCTCTCTCTCTCTCTCTCATACAATGTATCTTAATGATCATCGTTACTGGTTGGAGTTGTTCACCGGAAAATGTCGAGTCAGCATTTTAATCCGCACATATGTACATATGTACATATACAAACCCTGACAACAACATGACACCCTCATTTATTAAACGAACTTACAAGTCTACGTCACTTCCCCATACATTCTCAGCAAGAAAATAAACACCACTATAGACAATTTAAAATCTATATTCTTTAAAGTTCGGCCGGGTCTAGCCACAGATTGCCCTAAGCACACTCACCGATCTCCGTCCAATGGTGGAGAGAGACCATCTGCGTTGAAGAGACATTCCGCGAGACAAACCGGGATATTTTGTCTAGCAGGAATCTTCTTTCCATCGGAATCGGTCGGTTCTCTCATGGATAGGTTTGTCGGACCTCTTCAGTTCCTGTTCTGGCCGTTTACAGATTTTTCAGACATCACGTGACCGGTCATTATATAAAGCCGTCTGGTCAGCGTTAACGAAAGGGGGAATTAAAGGTAAATAGTCCACAGAGTCGACGAAAAAAGATCGGGGTTATCGACCGATGGCCGAAATTAGGTCAGCCCGGGGAGGATATAGAAGTTGAGCGAATTTTTACACTTTCCAATTATTGTAACTATTTCTATATATATTCCGAGTAATGGTACATTGTAGTACTATGTCTAATACATGTACTTTCTAATTTAGTTACATTTTTTCATTTTAAGTTTATGCATTTTATAATTATCATGGTTTTATTGTCGCGATTTTACCATCTTCATATGTTAATCTTTTCAATAAAGAGTTAAGTAATTTTTTTTTTTTATAAAAATCTGATAAGTAGGTGTCCGTCGTCAAAGGGACCTACTTTTGTTTGTTATACCACAACCTCCAGCATGCACCTAAAGTCAAAAAATTAATAGAGAAGAGCGGATAGTATATTCTTTATTACAACTTGTCCAAACAATGGTGAACATACCTTGCCATTGTTTCGAAAAAAAAAAGGTTGTTGACCTTTTTATTTTTTTTAAAATTCTATTCCAGAAAAGTTTGATTTGTGTCGAACTTTTAATCCAATTCATGGACGTATAACATCTGGTGGAGTATAAATCTTCCTTTCAAACCAGGTGCACATGAAATGTGTTACACTGGTTGAGTTAACATACCTTCTGTTGGATATTTATAACGTTGTAACAATTCTGTTTACTAATTCAATAAAAAGGAGAATTAAAATAAAACATATTGATCACCTTTTATGTATAATGAAGGTTTGGTGATAAGGTATCCCACCCCTCAATGTTGTTGTATCAAGAATTTCTTGAGAAGTATATCACTGAAATCTGTAGACAAAACATACTTACAAAATGCAAAGATAATAAGGGGGGGGGGGGGGGGGGTGTCAGTGTTCATCCCTCTTAATTATGGCCCATTTAATTTGACCTTTTTGCACCTAAAATGCAATTTTAGTCTGATTAGGGTTTAATTGTTGTCAGAATTTTTGATTAAGCAAACTTTTTTTTTTCGAATATTGTTTTTAATTATGCACAATGGTCACACTGAATAGAGGGATTACGAAAACAAAGTACGAAGCTACATTAGTTTTTGTATGACCTTTTTGCACTTAAAATAGACAATTTCTTAAACAGTTACAAATTGATTTGAAATAAAAACTTTTTGAATATCAAGAATTTATTAGATAAATCCAGTTTGCCGTGATGTGTATTCAGTATCATTCTGACATAATAAAAAAATTCAGACATTTTCTATATATTTTGATTAGTTTATGCTAGACGTTTATCACTCTTTCAAGATTTAATCTTGTTCATGTCACACAGAACCTATAAAATAATCAAATGTTAAAAATGTGAATATCGAATAAAGTTGAATAAAAAGAAAAGTATATTGAAAATTCATAAAATTGCATTTTTCTGTCATTTTTGTCTAAAAAAAACCAAACCTTCTGCACAATAAAAGTTCCCCCGAAAACTTGTTTGTTTCTTGAATTCAGATGGATTTTCTTTATGAATGTTGTGTTATTATATGTAAAATAATAATCTTTCTGTGATGATTAAATAAATAAAATTGTATTCATTTTAAATGTAATGATCATCTGTGCAAAGAAATCAAAACGTGAGGATTGAGATATACCTTAATGTTGCTTTTCAGGTTGAAAAATTAAAAACACATTAAAACTACCGCGTTTTACCCAATATGGGTGAATTCGACAGAGAAATGTATTTTATTCATATGATGTTAAGAAAACACTCAGTCATGTACATTTAAGATAGCAATTTATCTCAAAATATTATTTTAGAAAAATTGTCGATTTTAAAATTCAAACTTAAAAAATTCTGTTTTAACTAAGACTAACTAGCTGTGTGTAAAATACTAGTATAATAAAACAACCATAAAGTTACTGAAAAACCTTAATATATAGTATTACCACCTTGATATAAGGGCTAAAAACAATGATATCTCTCAGAATATAATGATTTTTTTCAGAGTTTGTCTAGATAGGATAACATTTTTACACAGAAAATATTTCTTTAGAGTAAATTGTGCAATAATGATTGCATGTTGATAACCATGCATTGGCAGGATTCCATAGCACCAATCAAGATCGAAATGTCAAGTTGGAAAACGACATACGTAACTTTTTACATATTTTTTCCTTTTATTTATTATGTAATATAAACACATGGATTCAAATAATCTGAGAAATTGATGGTTGAAATGAAGGTGGTGGCTTACTTAAAAATTTTACAAGATAATTTATCCTTGTAGTTTTAATGTAAAGCAAAAAAAATTGTACATAACATGAGGGGCGTTGGTTCTTGCATGGATAATAAATGGGATTGAAGAAGCGTGTGTATAGACCATTTATGTGCACCAATACAGCAAATATTGGGAATACCTTTAAATGCATAATACTATTCATAATCATATTTCATAATTATATTTCAATAATCACTGGCATACACGTCATATCAACAGTTTCAAAACATCATCTTTCATATCCATGCAATGACTCTCTAAAATGAATCTAGCCAAAAATCTGAGATCATAAATACTTAAAGAGCTGTTCCATCGAAAATATGACAATTTTAGTTTTGTGGACATAATCATGGAGTTAACACGTTTTGCAGTATAATTTACATGTACATTGTATTTAATTGATGCATGTATTTTGTAAATAACTCGAGGTAGCGGATTGAGTATTTTAACATCTGTATACAAATAGTATAGTATAGTAGCAAGCAAATTCATCTTAAGACAACTTTTAGATAAAGTCTAAAGAATGAATTAGATAGGCGTCGATTTTATATAAAATCTCTATACTACCGATTCCCTGTTTAGTTAGATATATAGTTTCATATGCGAAAAAAAAGATGATAGATTGTCCCCTTGTCGAAACCCAACATTCACCAGAAGCGTTGTTCCCATTTATATTTGATTTCAATTTGTATACCTAAAGTATTCCAAAAAAAATATGTTTAAATGAAAATCAAATCTTTTTTGTAATTAAATGTTCCCCATTGACACTTTAAAATAATTTGTACCAAAGACTCTTCTAAACAGTATCAAAAACTGTGCACAGTCAACAGAAGAACAGGTATTACGCGATATTCTTTTGCAATTAATTTATGTCAAGTAAAAAATAAATGATAAGCTTATTTCTGAATGTATTTTCTGGATAAATCTTTAATTGGTCTCTTAAAATAATAATAATGAAAGTATTGAAACTACTGGACATTGGTTAGCAAGTTTATATTGTGAAGTTTCTGAATAAAACTGAGAGAAAAAAAATTGGTGAACGAAAATCTGTAACAAACCTAATTCTAATGTAATGAGAACCAGAGGACGATGTGGTTTTGAGATTGAAATAAATTAATCTGGGATGATAATAACAAATATACATGAAAATGCCTGTAAGCGGCTGAATATATACTTAGATCATTGAAACATGTCATAGATAGAAATTCCTTTATAAAAATTTGTTTTGCTTTTGTGCTTGGAAAGGTACAGGTATAGAGGCTGCAGGAATTTTTACTGGGCTTAGAGTTAATTCATCGAGATCATGTTTGTATAATGAACCGGGCGGGAATCTTAGAAGAACACAACAAATTCAGTCATGTTTATTTATTAAATAAGATATATTCAAATCAAATACAAAATACAACTAAATGGATATTAGCGGTAAATGAAGAAGAGACAGGCCGGGCAGATACATGTATAATATGTATTGTGCACGTATGTGCATGAGAAAAAATATCTCTGGAAATTTTCTCCATGTAAAAAAAAAACTGAGATACTGGCATACAGTGAAGGATAACAATTACAAAAATATAATCAAGATCAATGGATGATCAGAAAGAAAATACACTTGATAGCATCAACATGCATGCAAAATCCTCCCAGTTAATTGCATATCATGATAATATGTACGACATCACTAAAATAATTGAATTCCATGCTGCAATCAACAAAGATACACCCCAAGAATCTTATTAATAAAAACGCTATTCCATCGGCATTCGGTATATAATACTAACATCAAAGGATGCCGCCAATTTTTCAATTTTTGGCTATTGCAAAATAACTTGATCTATTTATAATTATCGGGGACTTGTTATTATATCCAATATCAAATCAAGCTTAACTTCATAATTCATTTCGAGTCAAATTTAAAACAATTTATCACTTTAAGAGGTCATTTTAATTTCTTTTTTTCTTTTGATTCGGACGCACCTCCAAAAATAATTGTCAAAGATGGTGTATAGCCTAAGGTAGCAATGTCCATTTTAAACACTTAACAAAAGTTCTATAAGCGTTCACCCAGATAAATAAATTGATTGAAAACGTTGAAAACAATGAAATAATGTTAATTTTTTAACATTTCGCAACCGATATGTCTTCTCATCAACAGCACAGATAAAATAAGACAATGGTATGGAACGGTGTGTTCCCGTTTTGCACACATTTGATAATTGGGTATACAGAACAATGGCTGTGGATTGTGTATGGAACAGGATAGCAAACTTCCCGGCCCCATCCGGAGGCTTGTTCAGCAGAGTGAGCACTCGCCAAACTCTGTGTTGCAGGTACATGTATATATGGGAAATTTGGCGAGCGCTCCCAAACACCCGCTCTGTTGGACAAGCTTCGGATTCCATAAAAGGTTGAACAAAATATTTTTAAAATTTATACTAGGTGGAATACCTAACTAAACCAAGCAAAAATGAAAAACTTGAAATACCAGTAAAAGTAAAAGAAGTACAAATAGAATGAGCATGATCAATAATATTTACAATGCTTACCCGAACCGGTTTGCACCTTCAATATAAAATGAATTTCTTCGGAGGGTTAACTTAGAATTAACATGAAAAGTTGAGAAAATTACAGATTTCTTTTCATAACATAAGAAGAGGTTTTCCTTGTAGGACATAAAATTGACATTGTAAATCAGTCTATACCATATAGTCTTATTGAACTTTTTTTTTATGTCATGATGACAAACTAATAATTAAGGTGATTTCGCAGCTGACAATGCCAACTCTCAGTCTTTTATCATTATCATTAAGTCTTGAAATTTTAAGTTTCCACTATTAATTTAAGTAGCCATTTGACACAATCTCATTAACCATGTACCATGTATTTATTTCACACAAGAAGCTGTAGATACTATGGTGGTTCCTATAAACTTCAATGGTTTTACCATAGACATAAATAACATAATAACATACATAACATAATAAATGTTATTTATATCTCTGGTTTTACCAAGGACCGCGACTGCACGTGCAGAACCATGATCCTCGGCGATCTTGGATTCTATCGAGTTGTCTCTCTTCGATTGAGCAACATCACAATTTTACGCAAATAGTAAAATGAAAATTATACTAGCTTATGGAACTTTTAAGCGGTTTAACAATAATGTCGTTTACCATTTCTCATAAGTCTCGTATTTGAGTATTGCATGAAAATATTAATAAATGGTATTATACCAGAAGCCTGCATCGTACTATCACCTCATTCATACTTGTATAGATTATACGTGTACTGAGCGATGATGGTGAATTTAATTATAACAAACGGTAGAAAGGTGTCATTGTTAGTTCTAACGCGCCGATGAATAGATGTAATGAAGAAAAAGTATTGATAAAATTGATGAAAATTGCTTTTTGTTTTGTTTTGTAGGGGGATTTGACGATTTGTATATATTTATTTTGTACCATAATATTAAAATGTTAAATTAATTAAAATATGAAATAGGGTATGTACTTTAAGAATTCAAACAACGTATATATATATACATCATATATACTTGTAAACAATGGTAATCGATTCTGTTTCAGGGCCTTTCCGATGAGACTGGGCATACGTCTCTCGAGTATATTTTGAGAATTTGTGTATACAGAGGAATTAAGCTGTCAGAAATACATGTATATTGAAAACTTTTTTCAAAAATATACAAGAAAATTAAAACTGATGGAGCGAACTATAAATATAGGCTATTTTTGTCTGCTGTTCAATCCATATGCAGTTATATACTTGTATGTATATTTTTTTTTCAATACTATGCTATATTTCTATACTATGCTATTAAATATGATTCACTGAATTAGACTAACCCTGACATTGTATATTTTAAAATCTAGCTGTTAAAGCGAGCTTTGTTTTAAAAAAGAATAATATGTAGGAAAATCTTTGACAAGTTTTATACAAATAGTGAGCTATATATATGCCTTGTGATCTTATCCTGTATCTGTGTGACATACAGTCTTGCTTCATCTTATTTTCCTAACATATATTTATTCATTTCTTCTTAATACCACTATAGATTTTAATCAGATTGATGGAATTGACCACCCCCCCCACCCCATTTTTAGTCAAAAGTTATGCAAAATGCAGCCTCGTCCTCATATTTTAGTGCCTGATGAAGGTTACCAAAACCCGAGCTGTCCCACTTTTCTTCATGACAGGTGTAACCAATAAGGGTCATGACCGGTGCTGGAAACAGATAGAAGCCCTCTTTACGACATCAGATTCAGTCGGTGCATTAAGTGAAATGTGTGTATTACAATTCAAATAATTTTAATTAAAACTTTCCACTGTACGTAAAATATTAACGTATTCAAAATATATTGAAGTTTGTTGATAATCATTTTGTTTCAAACGAAAATGCTTTCTCGTAATGGCTTAGATTTTTCTTCCCTTTTTTTGCGGTTGATAATTTTAATTGTGCTTAATGGCAATGGCAATTCTTAACAAGCAGGTACTTTAATTACTTTATTGTCGGGGTCGATATTGACCTAGCACGTGGAACCTTTCACCAAACGGGGTCACCTCGATACGGATTATTGAAGCTGACCCTGTTTTGGCGATTTTTTTTTTGTTACGAATGCGTAACGATGAGGTGAGATCCTTTGACCCCTGTCAACAGAGAATGTATAAAAATAGGACCGTGACCCCTCGTTCACCACTTGCGAAACAAACGCTGTCATTGTTTTTGATGGTTGGCAATACACATACATCTTTCTTTATTCATGTTTTTTTGTTTTTGTTTTGTTTTGTCAATTTGGATAAAATCGCAAATTAGCGATATATTGTTATAACTTGAAGTTGTAATGAGAATAACAAAATCTGTTGTTTTTGATGTGAACAAGTGCGGCGGACGTTTTTATGTAGGTTGGGATAATTTTGACCTTTTGACTTGGCTTTGCTCCGGACATTACAATGGCCGGTCCTCCCCCAAGAGACAGGCTGGTCATCCCTGGGTATTCATGTCTCTTCCTGTCCTTTGTTCAAGGGCCCCAGAACAGTGAGCAGTGAAAACCGCACCATTCCTCTCTCCGTCCAATCATGATTTCACCCATCTCTTTTTTATCGCCTTTGAATTTTTTCTTCCAAAACCTTTGCATAATTTGAATATTAATCAAACACGTACATGGAGTTGAGATCAAGTGTTAATGAAGGTGGTGATGATTCTTATTCTGGCACCCTCCGCCCCGACCCACCCAAACACTTGAAACATTCCTCATCAACAACTTTTACCTGAATACCTGTCTTGTGTAGTTCAAGGCCGTATTTTTTTCTCTCTGGGCCATCTTAGGATTTAAGTTTTTATTTCCATTAAAGATCTTACGAACGGTTTGAATAAGACACGTAAACTCTTAACCTTTAAAATATTGCTTATCCAAACATAATTCCATCATTTAAAGAATGCGATTAATGTCGTATTGTTCTATTTTTGAACTGGATTAGAAATCAAGCTGTATGCTGAATATCATAAAAAAGCATGCATGCGTTTCGGCATTTATTCACAAAATATTCCATTTTCTTCAAAATATTCTGTTATTTGTTCATTTAATCAAAACATGTTTATAACTTTGATTTTAGAAGAGAATCTAGAATCTAGTTTATTAAGGTCATCATTGTTCTGTTAAAATAGTTATCATTTATAGCGGTGGAAATCATGACGACAAAAATAGAGAACTTACGTGGTTCAAAGATCAGAAGGTCCTATATATCGCAACTATGAACCTTTTCTTTAAAACAAGAATGAATTTTACTCATATTGAAAACTAACAAATCGGACATATAAAATTAGCGACAGAGGTCGATAACGCTAAAAAGATATTACAGAGTGAATTTGAGCTCTGTTCCTTGAAACTTGATTCATTCCCGGTATTGCCCATCACTACTTTCTATCTAATAATTTTGGATAGACAACAATCGTAACTTTCACTTATTAGCAAGTTGTATTTATTCGTTCTATTCAAAACAAACACGTGAATAAATATTGCATTAGACGAACCTGAGCATAAATGTTAAAACCGGTAACACACACTTCACGTAATAACTTACAATAAAACTAAAATTTCTAAGTACAAAAATTCAGTCTGAGGTAGTTCATGCAGAACATTCATGGATTTCATGCCCCCCTAAAATTCCCCATTCTCATGTAAAAAAAAAAATACATATATCTATAACAATGAGTATTTCAGAACTGCAAATATCAGGAAACTCTGTCGTTAAGAGTCTAAAAGACTTTGATTGGTCATGGTCTTTATGTTACAATGTCGAGGCTCTTAACCGATTTCCTTCCAATTTCTGAAAAACCATAGGTAAATTGTCAGCAGGGTGTGGAACAGGAAGGAATTTTATTTTGGGATTTAGATTTGGAACTTCCCAGCAAGAACTTCGGCAAATTTCTATGACGAAAACCTTTAACATAAGCATCGCAAATTCTCTCCCTGCACAGCCCTTCTTTCCTCCCCCAAACGGAAAGTAATGCTCTCGGTCATCGATTTGAACACCTGACCACCTTTCAGGATTAAAGACTTCCGGTTTGTCAACGACAGGACTGGTCTCGTGAGAATCTCGAATGCTGTACACAATACTCCACCCTCTCGGTATTTGATAACCCTGGAAATCAAGAACAAACGTATTATAACATTTTTCAAAACTATGCAAAAGTTGTTGACAAGCTCTAGAAGAATTTTTTTCCCTTATTTCACAATAATATGCTTACCTCTATCTCAAAGGTATGGAGTGCCTTTCTGTAGCCTCCTCCAATCGGAGGCGAAATTCGCAGCGCTTCTTTGACTACATTCCTTACGTATTTTAACTTGTTGATTCGTCCGAGATCCAGCACAGATCCTCTGTCGTCTAGCAACCCGTTTGAAGCTAATTCTTCCGTGATCTTGAAAAGGACTTCGGGATTTCTGGCTATGTTGAGGATCAACGTGCTCGCGGCGCTTGACGTTGTCTCGTGGCCGGCGAACATTAGCTCCAGAGCTACGTCTTTTGCTTCTTCCATCTCTAACTTCTCTTTGCCTTCAATTCCCATCATCAGACTCAATGCGTCCGTTGACCCGGCGCTAGAACGTCCATTCTGCTTTTGTAATATGATTGCTTTGATCTTTTTCAACATGGTTTCTCTGGCCTTCATTCCCTGCAACGAAAGTATGAAAATACCTCTATGAATATGTCAACTGAAATCATGAACTGTTCAAGCTTTGCTTTAAAAAATATCATTATAAATCACAAGTACATATATATACTAACCTTATCTAACCCGAGACCGGGGATTCGTATTGGAATGCTGAAGAGGCTTGACATGAATGTTTCAAACGCATCCAGCAGACGACCGTGTTCGTCTTTGTTCATTTCAAACCCAAGTAGGACCCGACAAGACAGCTCGAATGCTAGACTCCGGAACTCCTTGTAGCCCATTACGTTTCTCTGTGAACACCATTTGTTGATATATTTTCTGATGATTTCTTGCGTCAAAACAGCGTAACCGCTCAAAGCGTCGTAGGTGAAGGCTCTCAAGATGGCTCTCTTCCTGATGGTGTGCACCTTCCCCGCCGCTAGCGTCAGACTCCCTTCTCCCAACAACATCTGAATGCTCCTCGGCCATTGAGACTCCACCAGGGAATTTTCGTTCATCAAGATCTTTCGGGCGTTTTCGGCTCCGATGATTCGGACCGTTGGCTTGCCGAGAATATGCGTTTTGAACACACTGCCATATTGCTCGCGTCTTCTGTCAAAAAATTTCCTCCCCTGAAATTAACAAAAACACGAATCGCTGAGATATTAGCCTAAGAGTGTATTTCATTTGATAAGGTATTATAGTATCAAGAAATTACTTGACGTACTACTTATCTTACCTACTTACGAGAGCAAGAAGGATAGAGAGATGAGTAAATATTTTCTTACTGAACTACTTACGAGAGAGAGAGAGAGAGAGAGAGAGAGAGAGAGAGAGAGGGGTGTAATTTATAGAATTTTCATCGTTATCTTGTAAGAGAATTGTAATGGTATTTCATAAGTTAAGTCTATTGCGAGAGTTGCTGATACTCTCGTATAGATATAGGGCATCGATTTTAGTACCTATCAGTGTCCTTAGCTATTTGGGGCGCGTTATGTAACTTTTATCCCGAACTGAGGGAAATTGTATTTACTCTACATAATTACTACTTACTCGTATTTATTCCAGATAAAATTTCAATGTAGTTGGTGAAATTAAAGCAAATACTCCTCGTATCGATTGATTAGTCTTGAAATACAATCATAAAGTTTAATCGGGGGGTTTTTGATTATTTTTTAAAGAAAAACCTTACTTTGTAAATAAATCAGCATATCAAATCATTCATGAATTTTGAATTTTCGTTTCAAATCTTTCAATAATTTAATCGAACTTCAAACAGGGGAATGGTTTATTACGCAATTTGAATAATGACCTCATTACTGGAAGACAATATTTGCCTTGTGATGTTTTGTACCTTTACCCCTGTCGGAATTTAAATCGGGTCATGCTCTGTATGGATAAAAAGAAATTTCCTAATCCTTTAAATGTCTTTAAAGAAAACATAAGCACATTACGTAAGAACGACCAATGCAAATACTAGTGGCCTTCACACATACAGGTTCAAGAAAATTGTACTTACAAGGAATAAAAACGATAAAGTTTCTCCAATGAATGGCAAGCCTAGGTCCCCCGGGGGTAAGGGTCTTTGAGAGGAGGAGTCTTTATTTAAACAAACGTAGGATTTCCAGAATTTGCAACAAAGCAGGACGAGAAGCCATGATATGATTGATGGGTATACAATGTACGTCAGGCGCCTAAATAGCAGATACAAAGATACGTATCTGAAACAAATGAAGAAAAAAAATTATAGAAATATTAAAATCAAAACAGCTAAACACAACATTTTCTTTTTCATTCATAAAATATACAATCAAATTTAACCTTTGAAAGTAAAATCAGAACAATCTAAAGAAAAAAATTAGACTAAAAAAATGGATAAAAATTGAATTAATTTTTTTTAATAAAATAACCGTCAATAATATATATTTTTTTATTTTTCTGAAAAAATCACACTCACTGTAATTCAGCTGATTTAGCATCTTTCAGAAAAAGAACTTGACAGCTTGCGTTGGAGGGGCACAGGACATCAGGGCCAGTACTTGTGTTGAGCCAGCGCCACTCGGTCGTCCCCATGACTTGCTCAGGTGAAGGATACCAGCTCTGGCACTAACAGAGTGCTAAGGCGTTTATATACAAGTGTCCAATTGACCGACCAGTTGGCTCTTTTTAACAATCAGCACCACGTAACAACAGTTGAGCGCAGACCTCGGTCACAAACAATCACCGTAGAGGCCGCAGGGGTGGGCTTCCTCATTCCGCATTCCTGGCTCTATTGTAATTTGTGCGATTTTCGTACCCACTAGCAAGATTTATTAGCTCTTTTTTAGTGAATCAAAATTTTCTTCTAAAGTTTACATTATAATGTTTAAAAAAAAATTGTAATGATTTTGTTTATTTAAGAAATTTAAAACTATAGACTCGTGTGTGTGTAAATTTTGAGTTGATTATCGAGTTTTTAAGTTTTAGAAAAAATAAAAAAAATATTGTTATATCAAATAAATGAGTTGAGAAATAAGGAATAATGATTCATTAAATATGATAAAAATGAAGATAGACATCGAGCCCATGTTTTTTCTCTCCTAATACCTAGGAAATCGACCTTTGTTTGGCCCCTTGACCACGAGTGATGGGGTTCGGTCCAGCGCTAAGTGACCCCGTGACCTTACGCTGGGGACGGCCGATTTTTCATTGATATCTGTGATTTTCCCGCCAAATATTTCGGACACGAGTGAAACTGATAAATCTGATAACAAGGAATGAAAAATAGCGCCTTGGGGCTCTTTGCTTTTATGTTACGGGGTCATTTCAGGCTTTCTGGCCTAAGAAATCTTTAAAATTGAAATTAGTTTATTTCTAATTTTAAGATAATTTTCTTTTGGAAGTTAAATAAATTGAAGGGAAAGAAAACTGATTGAAAGGAAAAAGGTACTGCATGTGATTGTAAAATAAAATATATTTATGAAAAAAAAGCAAGGAAAAAATTCAGAGTCAGCAGAATTTAATTTTAAATGAAAACTAAAATGATTATGATAAAGAAATTTAATTTCTCTCTGATAGTGATATAAATTTGTTTTCTGACCTCAATTGTCACCGGAAGGTTTTGCGTAATGCGAGGTCACATGGACTCCGGTGGAAGGGTCAGTTATAAACGCTCGAAAGTCCACCTGGCGCACACAGATAAACACTCAGTATATAGGTCATGTATACTCACTGTTTGAGGAGAAGGTCCTTCGATGGTCAGAAACAATAATATAAGGGACACACCAACACATGACCTGCCCAAAATAGATAAAGGAGAAATAAGTATACTTTATCTACATAGACCGTTTTATATGAGGGAAAAATGTTAGCAGAAATAATTTTTTGGGCACTTACATGTATATGTCAAAATGGCATGGAGCCGCTGTCATCCTGATCATTGACACAAAATTTCTTCACACCTACTTTTTCTCGAAGGTTTGTAAATAGTCTCAGACCAACTTTTATATTTGTCCAACACACAAAAAGCATACAATGTTTAAGGACACACGAGACGTTCCTCAATTTTATATAATTTTCCTTGATATTTTATTCCTTATTTATTAACATTAAAACCTGTTAATTACCAAAAATTCAGAGTACATTACCAGGCTCGTTTCGGAGCTAGAATATTTCAAATTTTCCGTAAAATAGCACGCAAAATGCATTTGAATGCTTATAAGTAAAGTCATACTATACATTTTCAATTGTGAACACATTATATCTAATGGAAAAAAGAACCATATTTCATAAAAATATAATTATGAAATTACGAGGTGGAAATCTTCACATTGTGGAGATAGGAAAAAATAGAAAAATGGAAGATAGGTCGCATCTGACCTTAATAAAAATGAAACAAAACAAAAACTGCATATAAAAATTGTCATTTCAAATAATTAACTTTATTATACAATGAGTACATGTAGTAGAACGTCTTTTAAGAATTACAAATGAACAGAATTTTAAGATTTGACTTCCCATTGTCTATGTCTGTGATAACACTTGTAACATATAGTCCAATACATTACAAGTATTGTGGGCTCAAGCGAGGTTTGCATAATTAAACGAAATGATATACATAATAAGAAATCATTATTTGAATATTATGAGGCGATCAAATGCGGTCGGGGTGATCAAGTCTATTATAAAGCGTTTTGGGCTTTATAGTATTTGATCACCACGTACATACTTTTTATTCACGATAATTTCTTTGTGCAAAACACTTGTATATCGATGCAGAAATTTCAATTTTTAAGCCGCCTAATATCCATTGAAAGAGAATTCATTAGTATGGAAATTTATACCTTTATTGGTGATAGTGTTACTAAAAGAATTCAAAATTATCATACAGGAACAAAAACTCAACTTGAAAAATATAACGTGTATTTAAAATTTTCTCCTACTAAAATTATTAAGGTAGCAGAATTTCGCATCATTTGAGGAGAGAGAGAGAGAGAGAGAGAGAGAGAGAGAGAGAGAGAGAGAGAGAGAGAGAGAGAGAGAGAGAGAGAGAGAGAGCGCAAATTTCTTTAAATATGCTTGAAACGATTACCTATTAAATTTAAGAACTTGGGCTCAATTCATAAATCTGATAAAAGAATTTATTAGGGTATTTTTTTTCTATTTATAAAATTAAGTATAATCTAATGCTACTACAGTTTAAAGTCCACTGTTTAACAGATAACTTATACAGTGCAAAAGGTCATGCCCTCTAATATCTACAATTCCCACAATAGGTAATTCATCTAATTACATAAGGAGAACTGGTGAGAATTTTCGTAAATACTCTTGTTTACGAGCGTAGTTTAAGGTAAACAACTTCATTAAGGGTTTTCACGGGGCCGAAAATAATTTGTTGACGTTGGGTACAACATAAGATTGGAATACATAGATAGATATTTAAATACACACAAGAGGTGAAAGTGGGGTTACATTTACGTAATGACACGAAAAAAACCCACACATCTTTTTTTTCTCTTTCTTCACAAATCACATATAGAGGTCAACCTTACTTCTTTTATACGGCCCACCGCCCCGGGGGACCCTCTCTTAGCCTGACCAATTACACAAATAGTCTGCCCGGATTGGTCATCGCGTGGTCAGGGATTCGGAGTCTCTCAGGCCAAATATTTTTATGAATGGAACGTGGGATTCATTCATCGGTCGCCAGGTTAGGATGAGGTGAAACTTCTGCTACGGTTTTGGGAGGGAGCGAGGGGTCGCTATAGAACGTGTGACCCCCTACAGAGCTTGTTATGACACGGCGTGGCTGACCAGGCACACAGGTCAACTTCTTGACCACACCTGGACAGCGTTTTGTGGTTTTCCCCTATTGAAAAGATTGAAGAGGAACGCAGTCTTTGTTCGTGAAAATAACCCATAAAAAGGGAACTTTGGCAGTATACAATACGTCAGATTGATGAAACGAAACTAAATACATACGATATCCTATAAAGTTTGCATGCCCCTTATTACAATCACATTCATATCGTACATTGATTAAGGGTCTAAATTCTTTCCCCTCTATGCAAGTGATGATTTTTATACGGACAAATTTTGTTGTTTTTTGTTTAAATCCACCGTATCTATGTTGTGTTTAATTATTTAGCAAATCATTGATGTATGAATTGATCTAATGTTTATACATCGTAAGTAATCGATCTAAGAATTTATTAGTGGTGTGGTATTCATTCGTTCAGATCAAACATAAAAAAAACATCTAAAAATGTCTTGAGACACAAAAGTTAAGATGGATGGATTTACACAACGAGGGAAGAATTTGTTTACAAAGTGTCCTCAAAAAACAAATTTTTAAAAGTCTACGATTGTTATTGGCTACAAAATATATTTTTGTATGTTTGTATTTTATCGAAACACTTTAAACCGCCTTAACAATATATTGCATATAAGTTGAAAGTAAACACATTTTAAACATTATATTGAATCTTTTCGCTAATTAGGGTCTTCCGTTTCCAACGGAAGACCCTCTTGTTATTCTACGGTTTCTTTTTCTTTATTATTATACTTTTTTTTCTTTTTCTGACTTTTTTGGAGCGTTATTTCTCAGAAACTATTCAACCGATTTACACCAAATTCTCCAAAGTTATAAAGAATCAATGTCGCTACAGATTATTAAAATTTCAAATGGTGACGTCACTTCCGGTTTCAAATATAGACGATTTTGTAAATTTTTAAGGGTCATTTTGTCCACGCATCTCCTCTGAAACTAATCATGATAGAAGCTTGAAATTTGCAGGGAATGTAGATGAATGTCCGTAGATTTCCCTCCATGCTTCCAATTGTGAAAAATGCGCAAGGCCTAGAAGCTCGCCTGAACCTGAAAATTAGCACCAAATTTTTTCACAAAATGTTCCCCTATTTTTGTAATATCTTTTGACGTATAAATATTTTGTTAAAGCATGTAATGCAAAAGTTGTTTTAATTTGCACGGGCTTTTATTTGATATCAAGAAAAAGGCGCTGACCCCTCAAATTAGGGGCCAAAAGGGCTCCAAAGTCTATTTGCAATAACTTTTTACTGAACAATAATTTGTTATCAAATATAGAAGAAAAAATGTTCATTGTACAGCTGTTTATCTATACAGTACCATGCTTAAGTCATATATTACGTAATTAGGGGTTTCAAGGGGCCAAAAGTTCAAAACTTTGATCATTCATATCTGAAAAAGGAGAAATATTTTGAAAAGCAATGCAGAACAAAAGTTGTTCAAAATATTGTTCTGTACAATATGCTACCTTAAATGTTTTTGTTTATGACCCCATTTAGGAGTTAAAGGGTCGGCCCCTAAAACACATTTGTACTGATATCTCAAGAACGGTAAACATTTTGTGAACACTTGTTAAACAAAATATGTTTATATTTATAAGACCTTTAATTTGATGTCAAGAAAAAGGGTCTGACCCCTCAAATTAGGGGCCGAGAGGGCTCTAATGTTTTTTTTACAATAACTCTTTACTGTACAATATTTTGTCATTAATTATAGAAGCAAAAATGTTCAATGCACAGCTGTTCAACTATACAGTACCATACCTAAGTCATATATTACGTAATTAGGGGTTTAAAGGGGCCAGAACTAAAAACTCTGATCATTAATATCTGAAAAAGGAGAACTATTTTGTAAAGCAATGTAGAACAAAAGTTGTTCAAAATAATGTTCTTAACAATACGATACCAAAAATTTTGTTGTTAGTGGCCCCGGTAGGGGGTTAAAGGGTCGGCCCCTAAAACACATTTCTACAGATATCTGGAGAACGGTTAACAATTTCTGAACACTTGTAGAACAAAATATGTTTATATTAGCGAGACCTTTTATTTGATATCAAGAAAAAGGGGCTGACCCCTCAAATTAGGGGACAGAAGGGCTACTAAGTCTTTTTATAATTACTCTTTCCTGGCCAATAATTTGATATTAATCAGAAAGCAACAAAGGAGCTTTTATTAAGCTTAACTCAAAACTGAAATCCGTTTTAAAATCGGATGATGCATTGCAGAGATATCGGGGTTTAAATTTTGATTTTTCCGGAAATTTTGATTCCGCGTTATAGGTTTAAAAAATAGTGTAAAATTCACACTGAAAGTAACTCCCGCTGAAAACAATTCGTACAGGTCATAAAACCAAACTCCTTTTTTTTAAAATGTTAATCAGAGTGTTTATCGAAACGATTTCGTTAAATCGATCGATAATTACATTGTTAGTTTTTATTAGTCTTATTAGTTTTAATCGAAATAATTATCGTAAGATTCCCCATGTCAACTCGCCATGTTTTGACTGCGAATAATATAGGAATGAGAGTACCAAACCCCCGGATGTTTACATCAGAGAAAAAGTTATAGAACGTTGTAATAAGGAATGAATGGGTAGGCGTTAGGCGATTGGCTGAATTCAGGTATGTGACAATTCTCATTTTGTAGTAAAATTATTAGTTTTTAAAATAAATGATGGAATGGGGGAATATTTTAAAGAATATAGCAACACTAGGAAAAATTGTAGGGGTGGGGGTTGATTTTTTATGAAGAGTGACATTTACTGCCGATCGCTGTAAGTTGTAAACAACTGCAAATTTGACCTATAAACGCCACGGGACCCTATATTTTTTTTGTCATTTCCTGAAAGGTCTTGAATTGAAGATTCAAATGATACCAAAGATTTGACTGAAACTATTATAGTAAAGTACTGAGAGGTCATAACATTTGTATGGAGTTCTATGGGAAAATAATTGGTAGGCTTTTCCCTATAGAGACCCTATTTTTTAAATGTTTTCTTTCTTTAAAGTCAAACAAAGGTCAATATTTCACGATTATTTGGACAGACTTGACATTTCAATACACTTGCAGTAAAATTAGTTCATTAAATTTAAATTTTAAGAAGGGAGTGGCTGTAATTTAAAATTGAGGGGGACTGGAGTATTGGATATGTGTAAAGAGTAAAATTAGAGGGACCAGGAAAGAAGAAAAAGCAAGAAATATTGGTTTGAATTCTAAATTAGATAATATTATTGTTGATTACATGTGTAGCAATTCATTTTTGCAGTTCTTTGCTTGTTTTTTTTCAATTTTAAATTCATATTTAACTCATGATTGATGGGCTCAATTAAGGTCTGATGATCATCTGTCAATAGAATTTGGACAAAAATTATGTTGTAAACAAGGTTTTTTTATTTGTTTTTCTTATTTTTTGTAAGCATTATATTTGCAATGCATTAAAAAATGTCTATTCTTTTCAAATTGATGACCTGATGCTATTTAATGTCAATTTAATGTCATCTTGATGTTTATTTTTCAGCAGATTTTCATTGTTCGGGTATTCTGCATCTGGACCAGCAGAGTGATTTGGATCAAATACTGCCTCCCATGCTTCCCAGCCATCCACCTAGAGGAGTTCTGCAGTCTTTTCCCTCGCCTAAATGGTCTTGACCTGAGTAAGGTTGATGTATAAGACGGTCTCACCCACACGCCCTGAAACTACAGCAGTTGTCAACAGCTAGTGCCTTCACCTGGTAATTAAGTTACCATGTTTCATTTTTTTATCCCTAGATTTGTGATTGTGAGTGTTTAGCCAGGAGTACATGTTAGGCATACATATGGTCAGGAATGAGTGTCTCTCACCCCCTCCCCCTTTTTCCTCCACCCACTCCTCTTTAGAGAGGGGTGGGGATCGAGGGGAGTGTTACACATGTTTATTGCACATGAAAGGGAAATTGGGGTTATGACACATTGGACTCATGTCAGCCTAGTATGGGGTATATGTTATTGGAATGATTATGTTTTATGAGCTGGGTAGGGGCATTTTGTAAAGTTTTCATGGTTAAAACTGCTTGAAACTGTCAAGAGTGTCCATTGCAAGATAGCAGTTTTTAGAGTTACTTCCCTTAGACTAACTGACTGAGTGATTCAGAATTTCAACATGATGTAATTCTATTTATTTGGACTGACTGTATGTAATTTTTGATGAGTTACTTGAATTATGTTATGACTGCATAAATCACATTTGGCATTACATGTTATTACATGTATTTACATGTAATAGTGTTTATTTATTGTACCCCACCCTTGACAGATCATTAAATTCTGTATTTCTGTGTGTTATCAGAATGTATATATTTTATTTGTAAGGAATATATGAAAAAATTTGATGTATGAACATTGTTTTGTGCAATGAATAACTTATAACTCTGATTTTTCCTCATTCGTGCACTTAGGATGATCTCCATTGTTCAGCCGCCTCAGCTTTGGAAGATGATGGTGGCAGGGCGGCGGGGTCATTTTGCCCCATATTGATGATGTCGGACAGACGGTAGCGATCTGATTCATCACGATGGACATTCTTCTGTATAATGAAGGTAAACTTTTCAGCATACTATCTTCTGTCTCTGTACTTGGAGGCGCATTTTGTGATTTGACACTAGAATAGTTACCCCTCTTGAATTTTGACATTGGCAAGAACTTGGCCTTTTCTAGATTTAATTTTCAATAATTTTACAATTAAACAGTTCTGTTCATTACCCCAGGTTTCTAGCTCTAATATAATATCAAAATTAGGTCCTTTTTCGTTTGCTAGAATAGTGTTATAAAGAAAGATAAGGGGGCACCTGCTAGTTCTGTAAGCTGCATTACACTGGGGGGTGGTGATATTGTTCGCACATGCTCAATCAACAGGAATGGCCTGATTAGAATTATATGGCTTATTAGAATCAATAATGGATGATTGTTCATGATATGAACATTTTTTACCAATTTGTCAGTATAAAGCATGTATATTTTGATTAATTTACTAGGATTTCATCAATTTCAGGAGGTTTTCTTAAAACCTGGGTAGAATCTACCCTTATTAGGAAATTAATAAAATTTTGACATTTTATCATATAGATAATACCAATACTCAAAAACAAGTAGTAAACAAACTATTTTATTGATTCCAGGCACTAATTATATACAAATATATTCAGAGGTCTGAATGTCATTCACTCCCTGTAACGCCAGCATCTGCAGCATGATGTCATCAATTGAGCTAGTGACAACATCCATGACATTGAACTCATGGGACTCAAATTTCATACATAAACTCAGGTAGGTCTAAAGTCTTTAAAAAATAGCAAATGGACTAATTCTGAGGTAGGTAAGATTGTAAGTATAGGAATGAGAGTACCAAACCCCCGGATGTTTACATCAGAGAAAAAGTTATAGAACGTTGTAATAAGGAATGAATGGGTAGGCGTTAGGCGATTGGCTGAATTCAGGTATGTGACAATTCTCATTTTGTAGTAAAATTATTAGTTTTTAAAATAAATGATGGAATGGGGGAATATTTTAAAGAATATAGCAACACTAGGAAAAATTGTAGGGGTGGGGGTTGATTTTTTATGAAGAGTGACATTTACTGCCGATCGCTGTAAGTTGTAAACAACTGCAAATTTGACCTATAAACGCCACGGGACCCTATATTTTTTTTGTCATTTCCTGAAAGGTCTTGAATTGAAGATTCAAATGATACCAAAGATTTGACTGAAACTATTATAGTAAAGTACTGAGAGGTCATAACATTTGTATGGAGTTCTATGGGAAAATAATTGGTAGGCTTTTCCCAACAGCTGATAGCGCTGTGTCAACATTTTTAAAAGAAGCATGGCCTGTAAGACGTCAATAGTGGAAATTTCAGCTCAACTAACGTATGACAGATTATAAAGGTATGTTTCAATGCAGGATATGTCGTATTGGCTTTTTTTTTCAAAGTATTTGCGCTTTTCAATCTAATCCGAGATTCCTCTGACTTTAACCTCTGGGCTGCGTTTTACAAAAGAACTTACGACCAAATTAATGAATGTTTATTAATCGCACATTAATCATTATTTTATTGTAATAGTTGTAAAATATAATTATGGAAATCAAAATGGATGTAAATGAATGGTTTGATATAAATTCTGTTCATCAAAGACCGCTCAATTAGACTGAAAATATTTACGACTCTGTCGTAAGTTCTTTTGTAAAACGCAGCCCAGCTTTTCACGTGCGTCACAATTTAAAAGCGGGCGTTAGAGTCATTGGGTCTGTCCAGTGTATTTTCACGTGTATGTTTTGCACACCACTCTTTTGAATTTCTATTTATTATTATGTATATGTATGTCTTATTTTGTATTGAACAACACACCACATGTAAAACAGTGCAACTAAAAGGGGTGGGGTTCCTAAGGTACACAAAATAAGGATGTTGTAATTAGAGTGCATGTTTGCATGATGATAACTTTACCCTAAATATTTGAATATAGCATATCTTTACCATATCGCCTTCACTAAATTAATGAATTTAAAAACTCAGACAGGCTTGTGCTTATAATTAGATAAATATATTTGACATTGTAAATATTCTATATAATTAAAATTAGACCTTTCGTCTGGCTCCCCGTTATATATGGTTATCACCTGTGAAAGAGCATGTACATGTAAAGCAAAGTGCAAGAGAAAAAGAACTTCAAGTTCAGATTTTAGGTTAATGTTCCCTGATATCTATAAAAAATTCTTCTCAAGATTTGATTACAGAACCATTGTAATTTTTTTGAGATTAGTTTATCTTTTATATATATTGAATTTTATTGATTCACTTTAGGTAAACTTTACATGCATAACACATCTACATTGTAAACAATTTTTACACACAAGACAAATGTATGTAATAACTTTTACTGCATATGCCTTAGATCTCTCTTTCTCTCTCTCTCTCTCTCTCTCTCTCTCTCTCTCTCTCTCTCTTTCTCTCTCTCTCTCTCTAACGCTTTTAATCTTTGCAAAGCATCACAGAGCAACATCATTTTGTGCATTTCTCTTTCTAGTAAAAGATATCGACAATGCTTTAAATTTCAAAATGAGCAGGTATTATCGCGCAATCCCTCATTTTTCAACGTGCAACCAAAATCCAAAGCTTTGTAAAATTGTTCATGGAATTTTATGCACACTAAACATAGTATTGTTTTTGAAACATGTAATTAATAAGAAAAGAGAAAAAAAAACCTTGCTAAATTCATTTGCAAAAAAAAACCCCAGTAGAATTCATTTAATAAGAAATGGTATAGCAGAAAATTATACTTTGACGCTGTTCTCATGAAATACTGTAAGTCGTTTTAATTCCACAGTGTTAAAATTTCATGGTTTCTTCTAAAGTACCAATTGGAATGGTTTTAATTTCACGCTGCTTAAAAATTCAACTGATCAGAATATAAGCATTCAAACGTTTTTTAAAACTAATGATAGTATTCACGATGGGTTTAATTTTGCAAGAAAATATTAAATCGCAAACATAGTGGAATTAAACCCATGGTGATTATTTTCCAAATTTACAGTATTCCTTTGTACATGTAGTTTACAACTGAAATATTGACTGTTGCACAATGAGAAAAACAAACTCTCTCTCTCTCTCTCTTAATTTGATATGTGTCTATGCCTAAGAAAATTTTTAAATGCTATATTAAGACTTGATGTGCACATTTTTGTTTTTGTAGTGACTAAATGTTAATGTCATTTTCGGGATATGTCATACTAATTACACTGCATGGTCAGTGTATATTTTCCAAAAATACTATGTATATGTTAATGTAAACACAGCTATTATTAGTACATGTATGTTAACACAGCTTATTGATTTTTTTTTTATTTCAGCTATTTGTGGCCACATGGTTTTAACCTGTTGATTCTTTTCAGCTGTTGTGGTAATAACCTGTCACCTCTACCCACATGCATATTTCTTGTGTTCTACAGACTATTTACCGGTAATTCAAATTAAATCGGATTTTCTCTCTCTCTCTCTCTCTCTCTCTCTCTCTCTCTCTCTCTCTCTCTCTCTCTCTCTCTCTCTCTCTCTCTCTCTCTCTAATTTGATATGTGTCTATGCCTAAGAAAATTTTTAAATGCTATATTAAGACTTGATGTGCACATTTTTGTTTTTGTAGTGACTAAATGTTAATGTCATTTTCGGGATATGTCATACTAATTACACTGCATGGTCAGTGTATATTTTCCAAAAATACTATGTATATGTTAATGTAAACACAGCTATTATTAGTACATGTATGTTAACACAGCTTATTGATTTTTTTTTTTTATTTCAGCTATTTGTGGCCACATGGTTTTAACCTGTTGATTCTTTAACCTGTTGAGGTTAACCTGTCACCTCTACCCACATGCATATTTCTTGTGTTCTACAGACTATTTACCGGTAATTCAAATTAAATCGGATAATTCATGAAAAGCTACTGTAATGGAACTTTCAGAAAGCATTATGCCGTGTTGTGGTTTGTGTTTGAAAAGAAATTATAACAAACAAAATTAAGGCTGTTTAAAGTAATTTACAATTGTTAACTGTGAAAGTGTGTTTTTCAATAAAAGTATGCAATTATGTTTCCTTTATTTTGTTTTTTATAATTTTATAATAATATTTAGATGTGTTTACATAATTAAAATATCACCCCACTCTTTCCAATTGTCACCATTAGTTAAGATTACATGTAGGATATGTAAATGTACATTTGACCTTGAAATAACATCTGACATGATAATAACTATGAAATGAACAAGAAACAACAAATGTTTACCTTATTATGTATATATGCATACAAATGTAGCTTAATTTGATATCAAGAAAAAGGGACTGGCCCCTCAAACTAGGGGCCAAGAGGGCTCTAAGTTTTTTTTTACTATAACTCTTTACTGAGCTATTATTTGTTAACTAACACTTATAGAAGCTGAAATACTCATTATATAGCTGCTTATCTATATAACGTTATAGTCCATAGAAAAATAATATATGATACGTGATCAGAGGTTTCAAGGGACCAGAATAATATGGTTCGTATCTATTGAATTATATGAATTTAATATCCGTTGTAAGCAAGGGTGGGCAGGGAATATTTTCATTTTTTATGATATTGTGTTTATGTCAAAATCGAATTATTCTTCGTACGAGTTATTATTTTTTAAAGGATGACGTAGATCATGGTAGATAGCTGCGATGTAGATTTGTGAAGTTTGTCCGCTGTTTAATGACCGATATTGAAGATTGAAAAGTTTTGTATCAATATTATCGAAGATAGAAAGTAAAGTTTACAGAAGCTGAGAAAGTTTTACTACAGTCGGTGTTCCATGGGTTGTTTAATAACGTAAGTTTATTTTGTTTTCTGATAACCTTTTGTGTGTGATGAGTACGCATGCGCAACATGTCACTTATAGCGTGGGTCTGTTTACGTAAGTTAGGCAGTCTCAAAAATGATTTGATTCGTTGAATGCACCTTTATCTCTTACTGGATTCATCGGCCATAAAATTAAAATCTAGATATTGCGCAGGAAAACAACTGTACTTCCGCTATATGAAAACAGTTTTAATGATGGAAGAAACTTCGGCGGTAAATTATAGAATGACGGGGGAAATTTTTGTCTTGTGGTAAGCGAAATAACATTCATTCCGATGTAGCCATATACTCGACACTAAATGGAAATCCTTAAAAAAAAGAAAATCATTTTAATGGCACAGAAACATAAGAAAAATGTTATGTTTACATGCTACTTTTTCCTGTAATCACCTCTCAAAAAATGTGCACCCTGTTGCATTAATTATTGACAATGATGAACTTTCCAAATTTCTGGGTTTTTTTTAATGATGAATTTTTTTAGAGAGTTAAGAACTGGATATGGTAGAATATAAACAGGTGTTTACCCATATGGTATCCATAATTTTGCTTGGGTATATATTTGGCCTGATATATTACAGTAGAATAGCAATATTGAAAAAAGGTACTGCATATGGAAATTTTATTTACTTTTTAACTATATTTGTGGACTCGTACCTAAATTGAAGGTATTCATTTTATCATATTTGACATCATAATTACAAAGATATTTGGTGAAATAAACTATACATGGGTCGATAAGTTTCTATAAGCCGTAAACCAGATTGACCCTGTTGGAAATTTTAAGTAAAATCAGGGTCGACTGGAAATAATCAGTGCTGGAAATTACCATTACCAAATTCCAGTATTTCTTGTTCCGTTTAATACTACTGACTTTAACAAAATTAGTTCATTGAAAATACAAATTCACATTGATTTTTTTACAAAGCAGTGAAAAACGTGTTTCGGAAAAAAAGATATAAATCACAACTCGGCATGCTTTGCCATTTCTCTGTCATTATTATGAATCTTAACTTCACCAGATCATCAATTCCCTAAAACATTCTATAGCACCTCGACTTCATGTTTCATATTAGCTTTTTCATTGATTTTACAAATTTATAATTTTCAAAGCACAAGATAAACATATCCTGTTATAATTCTGTGTAGATGTTACCAGCAACAATAAAAAAATAACGTAGGTTGTTTAACAAATTGAATTTTGACAGTTTGTGATTCTGTTTTGGGGAGACATTTTCTTTGAGTGTGGCTGATTGCCTATTTGTTAGATGTGTTGCATCGTGAGGTAGTGACAGAGTCACATTCTATTTTTTCACAATTTTCTTGTCCAATTTATCAAAGATGCTTGAAACTAGAACTTTATCATTTCATGTTTATAATAAACTGTATATTAGATTAAGTCTTAAAATATATAACACTTGCATATGAATGAACCATGTTTTGAGTATACATAAGGAGATGCACAATGCATTACTGGTTAGTCAAAACTAGTGAAATTCAAAAACTATAGAAAATTAAAGCAACACAAAATCTGATGTAAGACTATGTATGCTTTGTCAGGTGTTTTTTTTTCTTTATGATCAGTAATAACAATAAAGATGATGTGTCATATTACTTCTGATAATCAATTATGGTGGTTTTTTGGGGATTGCCCATTACTAATCAATACCTTATTTAAAATTGTGAAAAAAATGAATGATGACTAAATTTTGAGGAATGTATTTTTTTAGAGAGAAGGCAACATCAATTATGCCATATGCAAGATATTGTGAAACGACCATAATGTTTTAATCTGTACATCAGTTTGCAGCTTGCCTGTCAGTTATGTAGTCTTAATTATCAGTATTCTCCTTTTAAGCAACAGAACAAAATTCCATAAGGTGATAAAGACACCATGTAAATACGCTTAAATACATGTCTATGGGGGAATTAGGAGTCCATTATTTGATATTTCAGTTTTGCATTAAATAGGCAGTCAGTCTGTCAACAAAGCATGACACAATTGTAGATGTGCTTATGAAATAGATGTCTATAATGGGAATTAGAATATTATTATAATTGTCCCCTTTAACATGTTTGATTTTAAGGTCAGATGACATGTTCCTTGAGCATCATTTTGTATCCTCGTAATAAAGAGTTCCAATAAAAATCATGCTGATTTCAACCGAAATTGATATATCAGAAATTATACCAAGTAGTTCTCAAACAGTGATTTCAACTATTTATTGCAGATGCTTGAAATTTTAACACACTATTTGTTTAGACATGCCATATTGTGGGATATATTTTGGTACCAATTGAACGTCAACTTCCTGTTAAATAACTTCCTGTAATATGATGACTTTGTTTAATTTTAGTTATTGGTTAAATATATTTCATGAATGTTGTCAATACACCATTTTATACAATTAATCAACTAAAAAGTTGACTTTATTGTTAAAAGCAAAATTAAAAGAGTTATTTTTCATGAATTATATTTACATGCTCGTCGAGTCAACTTGGCAGACTATATGGTAACCTGTTTAAACTGATTATGTGAAACAGCTGTTCTTGCTGTTACTAATTTACTCCATCCATGATCTACAATTTATATCTATTTATTTAAGTAAATAATTAATTTCATCAGTAAGCATTGAATGATTTATTTTTGACATCTTTGTGTCAATAACTGCTGTCAACTGAGCAGACAAATTATCATAACGCACATAAATGTGGACATCAACTTCGTGTTTAATGATGACTTTGCTTATTTTTAGTTTAATTTTCAAACAAATTTTTGTCAAAGATTTCTCAGCAACTTTTTACCACAGATGATGGAAATTTTTACACACTATTTGGTTTGGCATGCAATAACATAAGATATATTTTTGTACAAATCAGATGTCAACTTCCTTTTAAATGATGACTATGTTTATTTTTAGTCCAAATTTTCAAACAAATTTGATTTCCGTCAAAGATATCTCAGGAACTATATATTGCAGATGCTTGAAATTTTAAGACATTGTTTAGGTATGCCATATCGTGAAATATATTTTTGTACCAATCGGTTGCTAACTTCCTGTTCAATGTTGACTTTGCTTATTTTGAATATTCACATCAGAGGGGGGGTTATCTCTAGTGAGCATTGGCTCACAGATAACTTGTTTTTTTTTTTAAAAATCAAACTCAGTATACCAACATTTTTTTATTATCAAGTGGCTGTTTAACATGTGGAGAATCGTTTGATTACAATCATGTTTGTCATAGGGATGCAATTGTTTTCATGCATTAATAGTTAAGTTGAAGTTAAATGGAATTTAAAGAATAGAAATTGGTTTGTGTACTCATATTAGCATTGAGAATTTAAAAAAAAATAGAGCAGTTGTATTGATCGAACATGGACAGTTAAATAGATAGCATCTATCATTTTCTATAATAGGAAAATACATAAGTTAATATTTTTTTCTTACCGGGAAGGGGGGGGGGTATTATATGTGAGCTTGCTCACAGTACCTCTAGTTGTACACAGTACGAACCATTACTAAATGCATTAAAATACTTTACCTTACAATACTTTAATACCTGGAGAGAATTAGTAGTGTAACATTAATAAACAAAAATTGAAAATCTGCCTTAGCCAGGAAAAGAAACTTTTTAAATATACAACTTGCATTAAATCAAAGTGCCAAGAAAATGAACTTGTAATTATATCATGCAACTTGCAATATTACAAATATATATTCATGTAACTACAATTGTTAATTATAGCTAAAAATACATCTGCTATTATTAGTCCCCTACCAAGGGAATTATATCTTTTCTCTGTATCTGTCTGTCTGTCTGACCATCTGTCTGTCTGTCTGTATGTCCCACTAAGTTTTCAACACTTTTTAGCTCACCTGAACTGAAAGCTCAAGTCAGCTTTTCTGATCACATTTTGTCTGTTGTCTCTGTCTGTCTGTCTGTGAACTTTTTACATTCTTAACATCTTTGCAACAACTACCTGTCCAGTTTCAACCAAACTTGGCACAAATTACCCTCGGGCAAAAGGGGATTCAAAATTGTGAAAATTAAAGTCCACGCCCTTTTTTCAAAAGAAAATAATTAGAAATTATTCAAACATTTTGATAAATTTTCAAAAAGCTTATTTTCAAGAACCATTTGGCCAGGAAAGCTGAAACTTGTGTCCTCAGGTAGTGTAGATTTAAAGTTGTGAAAATTATTACCCCTGCGGGTAAGGTGGGGCCACAGTGGTGGGGAGGAGGGAGGTTGAAGTTTTACATAGGAATATATAGAGTAAATCTTAAAAAAATCTACTAATGAACTAATCAGCCAGGAAAGCTGAAACTTGTGTAAAGGCATACTCAAGTAGTGTAGATTTATAGTTGTGAAAAATATGATCACCGGGGGAAGGGTGCGGCTGCGAGGGGGGGGGGGGAGGACAAAGTTTTACATTGGAATATATAGAGTAAATCTTTAAAAATATCTTCTCAGGAACTAATCAATAGGTAAAGCTGAAACTTGTGTGAAAGCATCCTCAGGTAGTGTAGATTTAAAGTTGTAAAAATCATGATCCCCAGTGTTAGAATGGGGCCACAATCGCGAAGCGATAAAATTTTTACATAGGAATATATAGAGTAAATCTTTTAAATTTTTGTTCTCAAAAACTAATCAGCCAGGAAAGCTGAAACTTGTGTCAAAGCATTTGAGGTATTGTAGATTCAAAGTTGTAAAAATCATGATCCCCTGGGGTAGGGTAGGCCACAATAGGGGAGGGAGGGGGGAATGAAGTTTTACATAGGAATATATAGATTAAATCTTTAAATATCTTCTTCTCAGAAACTAATCAGCCAGATGATTATTTATAATTGTAAAGACTTTGGCCCCAGGACAATTCTTCGGCCTCACAAGAGGTTCAAAGTTTGATGTAGGTTTATATCCCATACATTAACAGTTATTAAGGATCGTTTTGAGAACTTCAGTACTCAACATGTGATATGACTATAAAATCATCATGTTAGAAAACGGACTTATGATTATAATCATAAGAATATCCAGGGGCAAAATGGATTTTATTTATACGGGATCTACATGTATTATTGTACATTGTCCAGATAGTTTGTATCATGACTCCATTGATGATTTCTGATCCTCAGCAAAGTTCAATAACTCTAAATTATCCAGATTTCTTTTATTCGTACCATAAATCTGACTTTCATACAGACAATTTTAGTTAAGTATTCTACTGCTAGTATAATTATTAGATACACAACTGCATGCTTGGGATAATGGATCCACGTAGCACACCCACTTATATATATTTTAGTATAGAGTTCGAGCCAATCGATGCACCAGAATTTTTTTTTTAACTCATCTTGTTTCCTTATTCGATTATATCCATCGTAGGCAAATTAACAATGCATTAATATTCTCTAAAAATATCATTCTTATGATGAATAAAATACTTTGAGGCTGAGAATCAGAGAACCTTAAGCTGATTTTATCATACTCATTATTCCTCAGGTGAGCGATGTGGCCCATGAGCCACTTGTTTTCTTTATGCGTTTAAGGAATAATATGAAACTTGCTGAACAGCTTAAAAATGTCAAACTACAGATTAAGTTTACACTTTTATAGCATCTGGTCAACATATTTTCGAGAAAATTGCTCTTTGTATTTAATTTCTATATCAACTATATAGTTTGAATTTCTTCTTTTCAATTATCTCTTATTAAAGCATAACACCTCGTTTATAATTATTCTGAAATAGTTGTATGCTTCAAAGCTTTCAAAGAATAATACAAACCAGTAAGGGACAGGTATAGCTTATGCAATACTCTCAGAATTCTTGTTTAGAATTGCAAAAATAAAAATCTAGACTGGCTGTAATTATTAAAATATTGATTTAAAAGCATGAATGCATTAACTATTTTAACATTTACCTCTTTAGACAATCTGCATTCTTGTTCATTTAAGAATGATGAATATAAAACAGTAACTCAAGAGTGAAAGCCCAAAACTACCTGGTATATAGAAAATGGACACATTTTTAGGTCACCTGAGTCACTCAGGTGACCTATTGCAATTGGTCTTCGTCCGTCGTCGTGCGTTGTGCGTCGTGCGTTAACAATTTTACATTTTTAACTTCTTCTTGAAAACTACCAGGCCAATCGTTAACATTTTTGGTGTGAAGCATCTCTATGGTAAGAAGAATCTAAATTGTGAAATTTATGGCTCTACCACCCCTGGGGTGCCACGGGCGGGGCCAAATATGCAAAAAAAGCCAAATTTTCAAAAATCTTCTTCTCTACTTCCACACATGTGAGGAAAAAACTGAATGCATGGTTATGATGTCCATGAGGCCCTCTACAAAAATTGTGAAATTTATGGCCCCTGGGTCAGGGGTTCTGGCTCTAGGGTGGGGCCAATATGGCCATATAGTAAAAATGTATTAAATCTTAGAAAATCTTCTTCTCTACTACCATATATATTTGTTAAAAACTAAATGCATGATTATGATGTCCATGAAGCCCTCTTCCTAAATTGTGAAATTCATGACCCCTGGGTCAGGGGTTCAGGCTCTAGGGTGGGGCCAATATGGCCAAATAGTAAAAATGTATTAAATCTTAGAAAATCTTCTAATCTACTATCATATATATTTGTTAAAAACTAAATGCATGGTTATGATGTCCATGAAGCCTGCAACCTAAATTGTGAAATTCATGGCCCCTGGGTCAGGGGTTCAGGCTCTAGGGTGGGGCCAATATGGCCATATAGTAAAAATGTATTAAATCTTAGAAAATCTTCTTCTCTACTCTCATATATATTTGTTAAATACTAAATGCATGGTTATGATGTCCATGAGGCCCTCTACAAAAATTGTGAAATTTATGGCCCCTGGGTCAGGGGTTCTGGCTCTAGGGTGGGGCCAATATGGCCAAATAGTAACAATGTATTAAATCTTAGAAAATCTTCTTCTCTACTCCCATATATATTTGTTAAAAACTAAATGCATGGTTATGATGTCCATGAAGCCCTCTACCTTTATTGTGAAATTCATGACCCCTCGGTCAGGGGTTCAGGCTCTAGGGTGGGGCCGATATGGCCAAATAGTTAAAATGATTTAAATCTTAAAAAATCTTCTTCTGTACTCCCACACATGTGGGCAAAAAACTGAATACATGGTTATGATATCCACAATCTCCTTTACCTAAATTGTGAAATTCATGGCCCCTGGGTCAGGGGTTCAGGACATGAGGGGGGGGGGGGCAATATGACAATAAAGTGTTAATGCATATAATGTTTAAAAATCTTGTTCTCTATTCTCACACATCTGTATAAGAAAAACCGACTAATAATTATGTTTACCAGGAAGTCCTCTACTGAAATTTTAATTTTCATGTCCCCTGGGGTATGGGTTTTGACTCTAGGGCAGGGCCAAAATGGATGTATAGATGTTAATGCATATAACGTTAAAAAAATTTCTTCTTTACTCCCACACACCTGAAAGGAAAACTAAATTCATTATTTTGTAGACCAGATCTTTTAGTTTTTCACCAAAATTATAGGTTTCACAGTTCTTTTTGAATTAAATGTGGTTGTCATTACAAATTTATAATTTTTCTACTCCAGTATGAAACCTAATTAATTAGATGCATATATGAGACTCCATGACAAGTTTGTGTATTGGATATATGCTACTCAGGTGACCGTTAAGGCCAATTGGCCTCTTGTTTTGGGTAAAGATATGATTTAAAAATCAACGTGCAGGTCCTCTTTTAACAACTAGCATTCTTGTTTATTTAAAAATGGTGAATAAAACAGTAACTCAAGAGATAAAGACTAAAACTATATAGAAAACAGACATAATTTTGTCAGGTTTAGGTATGATTTTAAAATCAGCACACAAGTTTTTGCAAGTTACAAAAGTTACCTCGCAATTTGGATATTCTAACTCAAGTTGTATATTTTTAACCCTGAACATGTTAAAATATGTTGAATCATACATGAAATATAATTCTTCTTTAAAGACAATATGTCACAATATGGCAATTTGCCTCAATTGGTTTGTAAAAAAAATTGTGTATTATGTGTATTAATCAATTTGGTTGTATACAGTGGTTAAATCATCGATCAGGTTATTAAACTGCAGATCATGGTAGTCCAAATCTGACAGGGTCATCAAAGATACCTCTGACACCTGACTCTTTTCCTTCCCTCCTTATAATCAAAGTACTTTAAGTCCGATGGGTCTCTAAATAATGGTCAATAATTGTTTCATTTTGAGTCTCTTATCGTTGTTATTCATAATACCGGGTAAGAGAAATTAATCAAAAGTCTTTATGCCTTGCAAACAGCAAAGAATACATGTATATAGTAAAGCATTGAGATTTTTTTTAATGTTGTGTGCAAATTGCCATAATTTTAATTTTGAATCGTGCTAAAAAATACAAATTAAATCAGCGTTTATTAATTTAAATCTCTAGAATACCTATTAAAAATTGACATTGAAACATTTTAATATACGGTTGTTTTTCATGGAAAGATATAAAAATTTGACATAATTGGCATGTGCGTGTTGGTAAAACAAAACTTAGGCACTTGCAGCATGCCCAATCTCTCTGGCTGGAAAATTTAAAACTGACAGCCCTTCTTAAAGCATTTTGATATTCCTTATACTTTAATGTATAAATTTCACAATAAGAACTATTTGCATTTAGAAATATCATTTAAATTAATGTTTTCCATATACATGTATCAACTTCCAAAGAAAAATCAAATAAAGCTGTATTGATATATATTTTTTATGTATATTTTGTTATGTTTTAGATGCCGAAGAAAGCCAAAGTTAACAGCAGACTTAAACGTGAGAAAGACAAGCTTAGAAAAAGGCAGAGCAGACAGCTTCTGAATCTGTCCCCTGAGTTGACAACTCCTCCAGATGAACCTGCTATCTCTGTTGTCCCTCGCGGGTCAACGGATGGAGCTGATACAGCTCCTCCCGGTAATCTTCCGGGATCTGGTTTGATGGGGTTTCCACCTAAAGAGGAAAAACCCCTGGCCAGGATGCAGGCCTCGCCTCGAGCGAAAATGCATCCATCTGCCCCGAGGTTGCCATCTCCTCAGGGAAGTCGTCTGTTTGTCAAAAACGTGACAAAGGCACTGTCCCCTGACTCCCCAGCGTGGGTTTGTACTCCAGCGAGAGTACCTGGGCATGATGAAGGCTCTGAGCCTAGCCCAGCAGGTCAGGCGCAGCTGGACTCCTCCGTGCTAAGAGGGTCGAGCAGTATATCAAAAGATGAGGAAACAAAGACAGTATTCAAAACGGCTTCTGAACGTAAACACTGTACTAACTTGGTCACTGTAAACAATGTGTCTTGTAAACAGGAAACCTTTATGAACACAAATGAAGACAGTCATATACATTTTGTTGAACATGAGAATGACAGTTTTCAGGAAAACTTTGATTGTAAACTTAACACTGAATCTACATGCAATATACAAAATACAAAATTTTCCAGATCTGTTCAAGGTTCATTTCATCAGGCACATCCTATGTTTGGCGACAATGCGGGCACACAATGTGTAGCTAACTGTTTAGCAGGTCTAGCATTTGAACAATTTAAGAAAAGTACACACTGGACATCACAAGACATGAACAATATTTTAGCTACAGGTGATGAATTGTACACTTTCTTGCAAAGAAGTTCTTCAATGCATAACAGGTACTTATTGGTTGATGAGTTGCCACAGTACTTTGAATGTTTTAACAGATCATTTGAATTTTCAACAAATTCAACGTTAGCAACGATAATTTGTCTGTCAAATGAAGAACCTTGCTATGCAGACTTTAATGCATTTCCTCTTTATGAAGCGTTACAGATGGGTTTAGTTGACAGTGATGGATGTTTCGTGTGTTTCTCGGGCAACACATTTTTGATTGGTAGGACAGATAGTTTATACTTTACATTCGACTCCCATTCAAGAAGTTCACAAGGCTTATTCAGTCATAGTGGAAGAAGTACCAGACTTCTATTCAGAAACATAGATGAACTGTATATGCATATTCAAAACCTAGCGAAATCTATGGGGTTCTCAAATGTTGTTGAATGCAATATAACAGGTGTGAAATGCAATTCTGTGTCAATAGAAATGAATAACCAAGACCTCCAAAACGCATGCGATATGATAACTGAAAATTCTGGAAACAATTTAACAGAAAAACATGTAGATGATAGTGAAAATGAGGTCCTTTTCCTGCAGAGCGAAATGGGAAGATTTAGATTTTGCCCAATAACGGAGAGTTTAAAAAAGGAATTATGTAGCGTGTTAGCTATTCCATACACACAAAACAGAAGAAACTGTGAAAAAAACATCCGAATATTAGGAAAACCTTGTGTCAGCAAGCAGATCATTGGAGATGGCAACTGTTTTTTTAGAGCGATTTCCTATTCCCTCACCAACACGGAGAATTATTATTATGAAGTGCGTAGTGCTGTTTGCAAACATTTATCAGAGAATAAGAATGACTTCGCGCCTTTCTTAAGGTCAAATGATGTATCAATAGAAAGCCACGTGTCTTCAATGAGGCAAGATGGAAACTGGGCAACTGAGTTGGAAATTTTGGCATTAGCACACATGTTGTCTGTTGATATATTCACGTATTCTGAAAGACGCTGGATAAAGTTTTCAGGACTTAGCGTATGTTCAAGTATGCAATCAAAAGCTGGCGGCTTGTATCTGAACCACAGAGATGGGAATCATTATGATGTTGTACTTGATGTAGCTGAACCACTTGCTGATGAGGAAAACAATTTGATAAAAGAATCTGACGGTTCAAATTGTGATGAAAAAGCGTGTGCTAATAAAAGGACAAACATTTTACAATACAAAAGGGAAATGTATCGGAAGAAATACAAAGATAATCCAGAGTTTAGAAATGAAAAACTGGAACGAGCTTCTTTGAAATATAAGTCGGACATCCAGTTCAGAGATTCTTTAAGGGTAAACGATAGAGTTAGGTATCAAACTGATGCTACATATCGAGATTTGAAAAAGTCTAAAGGCCGGGCTATGTACAAGGATCTTGCCAACAAAGAGAGTTTGTTAAGACAAGCAAAAGAAAAGTATCGAAATGATTCTGCTCATCGGGAGAACATTAAGCGCAAGGCTGTTCAAAAGTACAAGACAGACAGTGTACACAGATCAAATTATAAGAAAAAAAGTGTGCAAAAGTACAAAATGGATGAGGTGCATAGAAATAATGTCAAAACAAGAAGTATGCAAAAGTACAAAACGAACGAAAAGCATAGGGAAGCAGTGAAAAAACGAAGCAAAGATAAAAATGCTCAGGATGTCACCCATAAAGAAAAAGTAAAGAAAGCTGGCTTACTTAAATATCGCACCAACAAAATATTTAGGGAACAACTCCTTTGTACCAGATCTGCTCAGTACAAAGATGATGAACAATTCAGGTCGAAAATAAAAGATTCTAGTATGCAAAGCTATCACACTAATCCTAGTGTCAAAAGAAAGAAAAAGGAAGATATGAAACAGCGCAGATTGTCCAAGAAAATAAAACTCGAAAATGAAGATGAAGTCGTTGATTTATTCAAAAGAAATACAGTTCGAGGACCAGATTACGTATGTTGCTGCTGCCATCGATTGCTATTTGAAAATCAAGTTCAGGTGTGTGATAGAAACACGTATGCCACAAGCGAAAAAGCTGCCAATGTAGCAAATTCTTGCATTAAAGATACATTCCTACACCAATGCACAACTCCTTGCGTCGAGAATTGTACCATGTCTTCTCTATGGATATGTTTTACATGCCATCGCAAGATACTTCGTGGGGACGTTCCACCCGAATCGGCAGAAAATAAAATGCAAATCGAACCTGTACCACAAGAACTATTGTGTTTAAACAGTTTGGAGCAGCATTTAATTTCTTTGCACATACCATTTATGAAGGTAATGGCTTTGCCAAAGGGTGGACAGAGGAATATACATGGTCCAGTTGTGTGTGTCCCGTCAGACTTGAAAAAGACAACTTTGCTACCTTTGACAAATGGTGACAATAATTTGCTGAGAGTTAAGTTGAAGAGAAAACTAAGTTACAAAGGATATTATGAATATCAGTTCATCAACACAAATCATCTTATCAATGCGCTTGAGTATCTCAAACAAAACAACAAATGGTACGATGAAATTACAATCAATCGGGATGTAGACAGCTTTAATTGCGAGGATGACACATCACAAAATGATGCAACTGAAATTGAAATACATGATGAAGATAGCGATCAACAACATATAGCTGTCGATTCATGTCTTCAACCTGTAGACGTTGCACAGGAAGTTTTGGATCATTTTTTTGATGATGTTTTCAACATTGCACCAGCAGAAGGCAATAATCCTGTAAGAATGTTGCAAGAAGCAGGAAATGAAGCAAAGACTTTTCCATGTCATTTCCCAAGTGGACGATTTTCATTTGATGAACAGAGAGATAAAAGATTAACTCTTGCTCGCTATTTCAATAACAGATTGATGAATGCAGATAATAGATTTGCAAAAGACACGAATTACATTTTCTTTAGCCAGTATATGTCTGAACTAAATCAAGTTATTGAAAAGACACAGATTTCAATGCGGAAGACAGTTTCAAAATTTGAAATGGGAAAAAATGTTAATTCTGATATGATAAGGAATCCCGAAATGCTATCGAAGTTGTTAAAAACCGATGAAGCATTCAGATTTATGCAACCTATAAGAGGCACACCTGCATACTGGTCATCTATACAGAAAGACCTTTTCGCTATGCTAAGACAGCTTGGAATTCCTACATGGTTTTGCTCGTTCTCGTCTGCAGAGTACAGATGGTGTGATGCAATCAGCTCTTTGCTTAAACAACAGAACGATAACAGAGATCCAGAAACGTTAGACTGGGCCGAAAAAAATGAAATCTTGAGAAGCAACCCTGTCACTGTTGCAAGAATGTTTGAGCATAGGTTTCGCATATTTCAAAGAGATGTCATCCATTCACCATCAGAACCCATTGGAAAAATAATTGATTTCTTCCAAAGAGTTGAATTTCAACAAAGAGGATCGCCACATATGCATTGCTTATTTTGGGTCGAAAATGCTCCAAGATTAGACGTTCATGGAAAACAAGCTGTTGCTGATTTTATTGACAAGTACGTTACGTGTTCAATACCAGAGGAGAAAGACGACTCCAAACTAAGAAACACTGTATTAGAAGTCCAGCAACACAGTAAAAAACACTCAAAATCCTGCAAGAAAAATGGTGCAGAATGTAGATTTAACTTTCCAAGGCCACCATCACAACAGACATTCATTACAGATGTTGATGACAATGAGGATGACGACGATGATGATGATGATGATAGCAACGAAACCGCAAGCAATGCATACAAAGACAGACCTGATTCGACATCAAAGCTTACAAGGTCTCTTGCAAAAGACATATTATTGAGTGTGTGGAATAAACTTCAATCCGATTCAAACGAATACAAAACAACAGAGGACATCTTCTCTGATTTATCTTTGACTCAAGAATTGTACGAGAATGCTCACAATGCTTTATCAAAAAAGTTGAACGTTGTTCTCAAAAGGAATCCTAATGAATTATGGACAAATCAGTACAATCCATGTCTCCTAAAGTGTTGGAATGCAAATATGGACATCCAATTTGTACTCGATCCATTTAGTTGCATTGTATACATAGTGTCTTATATTTCCAAGTCTGAAAGAGAAATGGGTATGCTCTTGAGACAAACAAAACTTGAAGCACAAGAAGGGAATCTTGACGCCAAACACACTTTGAAGAAAATAGGCTCTGCATACCTGACACATAGAGAAGTAACAGCCCAAGAAGCAGTTTACAGAGTTTGCAACTTAAGAATGAAAGAAGCGTCAAGGAAAGTCACCTTTGTACCAGTTGGAGAAAACCCAACACGCATGACTAAGCCACTTTCTCAGATGAAAAGAACAACTCCTAATGAAAAAAAGGATGAAGATGGAGAAGATGATGATGAAATCTGGATGACCAATGTTGTCGAAAGATATGAAAATCGACCTAGCACCAATGAATTTAACAACATTTGTCTAGCTGAGTTTTGCTCCGACTATCGCGTTCTTGCCAAATCTCAAATTCCAAATGAAACAAACAAGAATGTTTTTGAACTTCAAAATTCAAAGGGATATGTTCAAAAGAGAACAAGGACAAAAGAGGCAGTTATTAGATATCCCAGATTCAGTGCTGTGAAATCACCGGAAAAGTTTTATCAATGTCAATTACAACTCTTTCTTCCATATCGAAATCAAACGCAATTAAAACCAGCAGGTTTTGAAACATATGAGTCATTTTATGAAAGAGGGTTTGTGAAATTGTACAATAAGAGATCTGCCCAATCAGTTAAACTTATCGTGGAATCAAACCATGCACGGTATGCTGAAAACGAGGATGCTTTGGAGAAAGCTCAAGAAATGTATGAGCACTTAGGAGAACCAGAAGATGCATGGGCTAATTTGTGTCCAGAAACAGAATTAAATAGAGATGAATGCATCATGGAAAGATCTACGGAGCAAAACTCTGACGATTATCCAGACACAATTCCTGATATAACTGGAAATGAAATTGCAAAGGGGAATATTCCGTATCAAGTTCAACAGAGCAGTCTATCCAATGAAGAAATGTTCCGCATTATAGAAAACCTAAATGATACCCAAAAGAAAGTATTCTACTATGTGCGAGAATGGTGCTTGAAAAAAATTCTTCATGAAATCCCTGGATTAAGACCATTTCACATATTCATAACAGGTGGTGCCGGTACAGGGAAAAGTCAGCTTATCAAAGCAATCAATTTCGAAGCATCACGTCTATTTTCTAGGTCTAGTTCATCTCCAGATGCATTATCAGTTTTGCTGACTGCGTTCACCGGCACAGCGTCTTTTAATATCGGTGGGTCTACAATTCATAGCGTGTTTTCATTGACCAAATATCTGCCACTACCGTATGAACCATTAAAAGAGCAAACTCTCTGCGAAATTCGAGTGAAATTGGCAGACCTACAAATTCTTGTCATCGATGAAGTTTCGATGGTTTACAAACGCCTTCTTTACTACATCCATGAACGATTAGTGCAAATTAAAAAATGCAAAGATCCATTTGGTGGCGTCAGTGTTATGGCGGTTGGTGACTTTTTCCAATTACCTCCGGTAAAACAAAGAAAAGATGAAAGACTGTATAAAGACAATGCCTTATATCCAACTGACTTCTGGCAGGATTTCCTTCAGGTTGAATTGACAGAAATTATGCGCCAACGCGACGATGTGCCATTTGCCAAAGCATTAAATTTGCTCCGCACTCGAACTACGGAAGAACCATTAGCAAATGAAACTCTTGAAATAGTTAATGAATGTATTAGAGAAGGCCCAGAAAGCGTCCTCCATGTATACTCCACAAATGACGAAGTAAATGCATACAATTTGAAGATGCTAAGACAAACTTGCAAAGAGTTGAAAGAGATTCACGCCAAAGATTTTCAAAAAGACAAGACCACTGGAAAGCTCTGTCTCAGAGATAAAACTTTTCAAACAAAAAATGACGGCCTATCTAGCTTCCTACTATTCGCGGTGAATGCACGTGTCATGCTCACACGAAACTGTGATGTCAAAGACGGTCTCGTTAATGGAGTAATGGGCTTCATATCCCATTTCGTATATGAAAATAAAGACAAATCAAATATTGCAGCTGTAGCCGTGATCTTTGACAGCAAAAATGTAGGGAAAGCTTCAGGAAAACGAACAGAAAATGGAAATCTAGTGTTAATTGAAAGAACTCAGGAAGACATAGTTGTTAGAAAATCAATTACTTGTGTAAGACAACAGTTTCCATTGAAACTTTCATGGGCCTGTACAGCTCACAAGGTGCAAGGCATGACATTAGATAAAGTCGTCGTCAATCTGGATAAGACATTTGCTCCAGGACAAGCTTATGTGGCTTTAACAAGAGTAACATCAAAAGATGGGTTACACATTGAAACGGACAATAGAGAAAAGTTGGTTAAAAAATTATATGCTGATTCGGATGTTAAACTAGCCATGGATGACATGCACAAACTTGTTTTTGAAAATCAACAAAATACTTTTCCCAACGGCAAAAAAATTATACTACACAACATCCAAAGCTTGAATAGGCACTTCAACCACATGAGAAACGACACACGTTTTCTCGACGCAGATGTCATTTGCCTAAATGAAACTTGGTTGTCTCCTGGCCAAGATACAAGTAATCTTACAATTGATGGTTTTGAATTTCACCATTCAACAAGAAAACAAGCATATAACAATGAAGATGAAAACACAACCAGGCTGCAAAACTCTAAAGGAGGTGGCGTTGCAATGTACTTGAAGGAAAATAAAGAGGAAAAACAAATTGTTCTCTGTTCAGTTGAAAATATAGAAAGCATTGCCGTAAAGTTTCTGAAAGAGAACATTATAATTGTAACAGTTTATCGACCACCAACATTGAAAATTTCTGATTTTTTGAAATCACTTAAATCGCTTGTAGAGAAGGTTAAGTTGCAAAGCCAAAATTGCATTTTGGTAGGCGATTTCAATGAAGATGCATTATCAAACGGACCAATACAGACCTTCATGACAAACAACGGATTTAATCAGATTGTACATTTTTTTACAACTGAAGGTGGCACTGCATTAGATCATGTTTACATCTCAAATTCGATACAAGCATGTACTGAGAGACAGTCAACATTTTATAGTTATCACGAAGCTGTTGCTATTTGTTTCAATGTTTAAACATTCAGTTTATTAGTTAACGATTTTTACTGCTACAATTTTTCAGTTCTAATATCTACTTTAGATGATGCGTTGAGACTCTATACGTCCATTAATAGCCGGGATATTCATTTCCGATTTACATCATGATTTTAAGAAATTTGAAAAAGACAGATGTTGGTATTTACTCCTTATACTTTATATCACTTTCAATATTGATAGATATTAAGGTGGTTAAATCCTTAAGAATGGGACATAAACACGGTCCAGAAACAAAAAATGTATAAGTTTACATGGTATCCGTCATCATTTGAATGATTATTGAAATTTGCATGAAAAAACATGTAGTCAAGTAACAAATTAGATACATGAACAACAACTTGTTAATATGTATACAAAACCAAAGTCTTTCATTTATTGTTTACACATAATGAAGAGTGAAGAAATTGCCATATTTTAAAAAATATACCAGTATTATGGCCGATTATATGTATTCATAAATAAAATTATTTACAAAAAAGGAAGGTTTATTGAAACTTATACAAAGAAAACACGTCAAAACAATAACAAGTCGAACTTTGTTTTCAAAATAAAAAGTTTATGCCTGAAACTTATTCTTCGACATTAAATTTTGACCAACCGTTCAAAATATGAATATTTATGAATGTAACATGAAAAAAAAATTGGAAAAACGAAATGAAAAGATTTGTACCTCAAAGCTTATTAGACCCATCTGTAGACATACAACTCATGATAAGGTCTGAAATTATAATAAAAGCTATAAATGATATATTTTTGTAAGTTACCTTGTACTGGGTTATTGTAAATTTTGTCAAGTCACATTCCTGTTTACATCTTTATTTATTCAAACTACGTTAACATTAAAATCAATCAGCAACTAGACTATCTACAACAAACTTGCAACCCACAAGTACCAAATTCATTTTGATTATTTAAAATATTTTGAACATATTTATCCTAGTGTTTATAGATTTCATTTGAAATGTTATCTAAACTACATCTTTCTAGAAAAAATCTGAGATTGTTAGGCGCCCCAAAACAACTGCCAAATACTTTAAGCGTCATCTTGTAATTCATAGAAGCGAATGCATTAATTCTGACAGCTTCGATGTTGTTCGATTCCACTATAAAATTGTTAATGTACAAACATAACTACTAATGTAGTTGAAGTGTCCTTTCAGTTTTCAATTCGACTACATTTTCATTAAAAAAAAAACTATGATATTGTTGGGAGCCCAAACACGACTAAAAAAACTAAAATGTCATCTTTTTATTCATAGCGGCATATACATCTTTTTACAAAGCTCCGATGCCATTAATCGACTATTAAGTACTCTAGGTATTAAGTACTTTTTTTTCCTTAGCAGCAATTACACTTTCGTAAAAAGCTACTATGTAGTTGGATGTCTATACACGACTATCAAATAGTTTAAGTGTTATATTTTCATTTGTAGCAATGTCTACATCTTCAAAAAAAATTCCGATGTCGTTGGGTTCCCCAACAAACCTATTATCTAGTTTACTTTTATCGTTTTTTTTTAAGCATTGACTGCATATTAATAAAATGTTATGATGAATTTCATTGCCCAAACACGGCCGTCAAATACTTTAAATGGCATCTATTTTATCTTAGCAGCATATGCATCCTTTCAGAAAGCTACAATGTTGTTGGGTGTCATTACACGGCTACGTCTACGTACTAAATATCAATTTAATCATAGCATAGAAAACATTTTTATATAATGCTAGAATACAGTTAGTGCCCATACACGACTAAAATAGTTTAAGGGTAACATTTTATTCCAAGCAGCAACTACTACTTAGAAAGCTTTGATATCGCTGGGAACTACAAAACTATCAAATAGTTTACGTGTTATCTTTTTTTAAGCATCAATTCAAATTTATAAAATACCACGATCTCTTGGTATGCCCAAACATGACCACGAAATAGTTTGTCAACTTTTTATTTATAGCATCATATTCATCTTTTTAGAAAGCTTTAGTCCTGTTTGGCGCCATTACACGACTAATAGATAGTCTACGTACTAAGTATCAATTTTTTAATCATAGCATCGACTACATTTTCATAGAAAGCTACGGCGTTTTAGGATACCCAAACACGAATATTAAATAGCGACATATTCCCAATAATAGCATAGACCTCTTTCTAGCCTACGTCTGTGCAATCATTTCTTTAAACCATAGCATCGACTACATTTTTTAAAAAGCTACGATGTTTTGGGGTACCCAACAAGGACTATGAAATATTTTAACCGACTTGTTTCTATTTATAGCATATACAACTTTCTACAAAGCTTAAATGTTGTTTATAACCATTAACGATACCACACGACAATTAAAATATATACGTACTATCACAATCCTTTAATTAATAGCATCGACTTAATTTTTATAAAAAGCTAACATGAATTGTTTTGGGATGCCCAACACTACTTAGAAATAGTTCAAGTGTCATATTTTTAATTCATAACAGCAAATATTTTCTTTTTCGAAAGTTACGTTGCTAGAGACCAAGCACGTGTACAGTACATAATCATCATTTTATTCCTAAAAGCGAATGCATCTTTTTTTAAAAGTTCCAACGTTTTTTGCTGCCCATAAACAATCTTCAAATGTTTTTCATTTTGTATCCGTTTAAAAGCTCTAAATGAGATTAGCTCATTTACACCACTGTCAACAAATTAAATCTTATCCTTTTATATAGCAGCAAATACATATATTATTAGGGCCCCCTTACACACCAATTAAATGTCCGTTTCACCATTTCATTCATAGCAGCAAAACAACTTAAAATTAACGATCTCCTATCCCTAGCGATGTTCGATAGCTCCAAATTTCTAGTATTCGATTTCGTTTATCCGAAACATAAATCTGCCTATTACATAAAAACATAGCTTAAAAATGTTAAAATACATAAAATGAAGAATTGCGATTAATTTTTTTTTAAACATCTTTTTGATATATAAATCAGTTTTCAAAAATGTGATGTTTGATTGGAAAGCAGTCGTTGCTATAATTCTCATAATACTGTACCTGTAATAGCTCCTACAGCATGAACAAACTATTTGCAACATACCAATATTTAAGTTCAATTTAAATGTTTACATATTAATCTTAAAATCTAAAAAAAAATTACACGGATTAAACCATAAAAACATCAAGGGTGAAGAAACCTTCATTGCTTGGACATATCAAATTTTTAGGACTAATAAAGCATGATAGGTGCTACATTTTATAAAATTTTCAAATGATGACGTCACTTCCGGTTTCAGATATTGACGATTTCGGAAATTTTTAAGGGTCATTTTGTCCACGCATCTCCTCCTCCAAAAGTAATCGAGTTAGAACCTTGAAAAGTTCAGGGATTGTAGATGAATGTATGTAGATGAACCCGCATGCTTCCAATGATGAAAATTGCTAAAAGGCCTCGAAGCTCGCCTGAACCTGAAAATTTGCACCAAATTTGTTCACGAAATTTTCGCACATTTTCTGTAATATCTTTTGATGTATAAATATTTTGTTAAAACATGTAATGCAAAAGTTGTTTCAATTTCCACGGGCTTTCATTTGATATGAAAAAAGGGCAAGACCAATTAGGGGCCAAGAGAGCTTTATAGTGTTCTTAGAATAACTCTTTACTGAACAATAATTTGTTTTAATGAATTATAGAAGCAAATGTGTTTATTGTAGAGCTGTTTATCTATACAGTTTCATATTTAAGTCATATATTACGTAATTAGGGGTTTCAACGGGCCAGAAGTTAAAACATTTGATCATTAATATCTGAAAAAGGAGAAATATTTTGAAAAGCAATGTAGAACAAAAGTTGTTTAAAATAATGTTTTGAACAAAATGATAGCACAAATGTTGTTGTTAGTGGCCCCAGTAGTCTGCCCCTAAAACACAGTTGTTTAGATATCTAGAGAACGGCTTACAATTCGTGAACACTTGTAGAACAAAATATGTTTATATTGGCAAGACCTTTTATTTGAAATCAAGAAAATGGGCCTGACCCCTCAAATTAGGGACCAGAAGGGTTATTAAGTCTTCTTATAATTACTCTTTTGTGATCAATAATTTCATATTAATCAGAAGGCAACAAAGGAGATTTTATTAAGCTTAATTAAAAACTGAAATTCGTTTTAATGATTCATTTTTTTTCTGACACCTTTTCGGCTTTATAACTCAAAAACTTTACAACCGATTTTGATTAAATTTTCAGAGATTTTGTGCAACTATAATTCCTCAATGTTTGTGAATTTTCTTAGAAAACGTCACTTCCGTTTCGACGTTTCGTCATTTTTTAAATTTTCAAAAAGTGATATTGTCCGCGGCGTTTCTCAAAAACGCTTTAAGATAGAGGCTTGAAATTTTCAATGGTAATGATTTAATCGATTTACCTCTGTAATAAGGCTCGAAATGAAAATCGGTCACTTCCGGTCGAAACCGGAAGTGAAACAAATTTCTCGAAAAAATGAATTTTCTGATCAAATCAAATGTGTGTTTTGTAGAGCTTATTAAGCTGAATCTAACACTGAAAGCCGTTTTAAAATCGGACGATGCATTACAGAGATATCGGGGTTTTAAAATTGATTTTTCCGGAAATTTTGATTCTGCGTCCTTGGTTTAAAAAATAGCATCAAATTAAAAGTTAAATTAACTCGTACCAAAAATAATTGTTAAGTCGTACCTGAACACATTCGGATTTTTATCTTTTGTAAAGTCATTCTTGAAATCGAAAAGGTATTTGTTAATTCGTACTCAGAATCAATCGGATTTTGTTAAGTCGTACCAAGAGTTATTCGATTTTTGTTCTTTTCGTTTTAGGTGATCTTGTTATTGGTTTAAGAACTTTCCATCTTACAGGAACATATAGCTTTACTTTCGACATTAAAGGAAGACCCACTCGTTGCTTTGCAACGAGCTTTGCTCTAGTTTCAATGTTATCATTTTGTCATGTTCTAAATTTTGATTTTACTGGTGAGTGTTTATACAGAATTGACAGTCTCTCTCTCTCTCTCTCTCTCTCTCTCTCTCTCTCTCTCTCTCTTTCACCGTTCATTTTAATGATAGGTACAGTGCATTGCCCCTTGAACCTCTTAGCTGTACTAAGTTTGTTTAAATCGTCTTTGCATACCAATTTATTCAAAATAAATATTATTCTTGATTTCTTTCGGATTAACATTTTTCATGCGTTTACAACAATTCCATATTCTTTCTATATCATAAATAAAATATTTCCAACATACTAGTAAGTGGGGTTTTGAATGAGTGCCAGAAAGTCACAGAAAAGGATGGCATCATATTGTACGACGTCACAACTCAACAACACGTTATATACCAAAATAAAATTATTGATTTATTTTACGTACATGTATATATCCTAATATTTTTCAGAAAAGATGGTAATTAACCTTCATATATAGTCTTATCAATATACTGCAAAACTAGATTTTATATATAAAATCGGTAATAAGTTTCGTGTCCAGGAGCGAGCGCTGTGCTGGAATAATCGGAACTGGTTGAGCAGAGAACAGAACCACCAACGTATTCAACGGAAATAGCCAAACACATGTCATTTGTAAGACATTGATGTACACATTCCGACATCGTTGTGAAAGTGTACACACCTAAATCTGCAACCCTGATTGCTCGATTGCTCGACAGTTTTTCAAATCGAACGCAGCGTTCTAAAGGGGACTCAAAGGACCAAAGGGTTGGTTTTGCTGCTGTGGAGGAAATATTTGATGGCGGAATTGTCGATCCCGATCCTGACCCGAATTTCATCCCAGATTGTGTTGTGAATTGTTCGACTGTCGACCCAGAATGCGATGTGAGATTCTCGAGTGTCGACTTTGCATTTGTTAGTTCGAATTTCGATCCAGACAAGGTTGTTGGATGTTTGGCAGGTGACCCATACCCTGTCGTAATTTGATCTACCGTCATTTCGTGCTTTGTCGTTTGTTGATCGACCGTCGACCCCGAATCTGTAGTGAATTGTTGAACTGTCGATTCAGAATATGTGTATGGTTGCTTGACAGATGACCCAGTCTTCGTCGTAAATTGCTCTACCGTCGATCCATGTCTAGTGCTGTGTTGCTCGACTGTGGACCCCGGAACTAATGGATCTGTCGTCAATTGTACACCTGCGGACCCCGGCTTTGTCGTTAATACCTCGTCTGTCGATCCAGACAGTGTCGTAGTTTCTTGATAACCCGTTGATCCATGCTTTGTCGACAGATGATCGACTGTCGACTCTTGTTTTGTCGACAGTTGCTCGACTGTCGACTCGGGCTTTGTCGTGGACTGCTTGACTGTTGATCCAGACTGCGTCGTTGATTGTTTGTCAGTTGTCCCAGTCCGTATCGTTGACATGTCCAATATGGTTGATTGTTCGAATGTTGTTACAGGTTGTGTAGTGAACTGCCGAATTGCTGATCCGTACTCTGTTGTCGATGCTGAGAAATGCTCAGTTGGCGTCATTTGCTGTGTAGTTGTAACATCTGACACGCAAAAAGGAGATGCTTCTGGAATAAAATCTGCTGTTGTATCCCCTGAAAAATTGTAACCAGACCTCATTTATCTGCTCACATTAACAAATTAAGTCCTATTAGCATTGAAACTAGTGTATCAATACAACTTGGCCATTCATGTAATCAGGTAATAAATTCAACTTATTTTACATGCATTGTTAAGTTATTGTTTCAGTTTGTGAAAACATAAATAAATGTAAAAATTAAAAAATCATATACAAACTCACAGTCCATCGTCCATAGGTTGGGGTCACATTTTACAAACGGGTCCTTGAGAATGTCCTTCGGGTGGTAAACCGAGACTTCATAAAACTGAAGGCATGACATATACCCATGAAATGCCATTTCTCCGTTAAAGTTTTTCCCAATGCGCAGACATCCACTGATATCGATATCTGGAATGTTACCGACATTACGAAGCGTGGAGACATGGGCTGTCGCATTGAATGCAGACTCGCTGACGTACAGCAAATCAAACTGGTCGTCGGGATCCCATAGGTGGTTGTACTCGGCGCCAACAAAATGCCACTCGTGGGCTTTAAGGTCGAATTCTGGGGCACTGTGTTCGAATTTTGTTCCATCAAGGGAGTGAAACCGAGCTTTCAAAATGCCGCTTTCCAACATCAGTTCAAATCCGCCACTGTTACCTTCAAACTGGATTAAAGTTGCATTTTGCATTGGTTCTTCGAAATATAGATATAACAGGATTGCCATTGAAGTGTTGGTCGAAAAACTGTTCACATCCCAAGGAGCCTCAGCAAAAGAGTCGGAAGTACCCGAGAACTTCAAAAAGTGTATTGGATATGGGAGAGAAGTTGGCGGGTTCGTTACCATAGTGACAGAGTGAAGGAAAGCCACACTGAAAGAAAAAGGGAGGAAAACCCTGACACATGATAGATTCAAACTTAATTTCGGTTTTATGGTCTCACAAAGAAAAACGGCCACCAGTAGGAAGATTTGAACCCGTAACAACACTTACAGTACTATGGCCACCTAATAGCCCTAAAAGTACTAACTTGACGGCTATTCCCTTTATGATAATCAGTAATTCTATCTACTATACTAGCTCTTAAAACGAATACAATGTACTTTCTATTACAAAACTTTTGAGAATTGAATTTTGTACATGACAATATATTTTTTTTTTTTGCAAATGACAATATTATTACCACTGAACCTCGGTGCTAGAGACTACGAGAATGTTTTACCTGTACTGGGGGTCGGTGATGTTGTGTCGGGATCTGAGTATGGGCCAAAACACGGTCGGTTCCACGCTTTTCTTGGAGTTGTTAAGCTCATTTTTTCTTGGATTTGCTATGACACCTGCAATAAAAGAATCAAAGCTAGAGAGAGATTTATATGGAGATAGATATTAGACATATTGATAGATAAGAACATTTGGAATTTGACTTAAAATTTAAAGATTTCAACTCACAAAATGCCAGGAAATTTGAAATTATTAATGCTCGTATTGTCATAATTCCTTTCCACTGGATCTAATAAACTTCTCAAAGAAATGCCCTCATGTGTGATGATTTTGAAATGCGCTTTTACCGTAGAAGATGAAGCTGGTATGTAAATGTCTGTCAAAAGAAAAGCCCACCCGAAAATGGGTTTAAACAATGTGAAAAAGTAGAGTAATTCCAAAAAATGTTTGCTCAGTTTTAAGAATCTCCTTTCCACATTGGGCTTTTAAGTGCCATTTGTTGGCACCAAAGATAAACACTGATAATCAATTAAATCCTGAACTATATATATGTTAATAACAATAACAATATATTACTCTTGCTTGAAAATAGAATAGTGGTATTTTAACAGTTATTGATTGAATATTTACAATTACTTCGCTATGACAATATGTGGTTGCTTTTTAGAATTTTTACTTATAAAAATCAATCCGCGCGAAGCATATCTTTTAGGAATGTCCTATACATGTAAATACAGACACTCTCGAAATATTTTTCAGTAATTGATTTGTAAATTTTAATCTTTTGTCACGGCATTTTTCTTTTATGTAAAAGGAGGAAAGGGGGGGAGGGTGAAGAAAATAACCCCGATTAAAGTTTGATTATGACCATTTTGCATTCATGTTTGATTAGAAAATCTATGTAATATAATATAAAAATATTATATAAAAATCATATTTTCAGACGTAATTATTAGACAAAAAGTGTCTTAATTGCCTCGAATGTAATATATTTGAAATTCACAGGCGTAAGGAAGACGTATGGAGAATTGTAAATTACGTTAATAAATTAAAATAAAAAATATTAGTGAATAAAGAAGAAGAAATTCAAAATGGATTACGTTGGTTTGAAGAACGTGGATTTAATTCTTATTGAAATATTTGTATTTTATCGGAAAAGATATTTAATGTGACCTGGTGGTAATTTTGCACTGATCTGGTTTGTTCGCGAAAGTTATATACGCGTTTATTTGCACAAGTTTCGCGTTATATCGCGCTAAATGGGCTTTCGTAAAAATAGACCATATAGATACTTAGTGTAATTTGTAGTCTTTTTGCTCTGGCATAGTCTGTTTGTTCGTCTGTCTGTCTGTCTATTATGTGTATCCGTCTGTCTGTCTGTCTGTCTGTCTGTCTGTCTGTCTCTCTCTCTCTCTCTCTCTCTCTCTCTCTCTCTCTCTCTCTCTCTCTCTCTCTCTCTCTCTCTCTCTCTCTCAGGCGACGGACTATAAATAGTATAGTATACTATTAATATATAGTTACAATGTAGTTGAAAGAACATAAGAACATGTTTCCTATCCTTTTGGTGTGCAAACGGGAATAGTTTTTTTTTCTTATTCTTTTGCACGGGGGAGGTTAACGTTCAATCTCAACCCTTACCATCTCAATGCAAAAATAAAAAGGTGAGGGGGGGGGGCAGAAATATCTGTCACAAACTTCTCAATGTGATGTGGGGGGGAAACTGAATAAATTTACGGAATTTTGAATTCTGTACGAGTTCAATTTTGAATTTTAGGACTCGCATTTTGTTTCCAGTTTTTCTTGATCTATTCGGATTAATGTTAGCCACAGTTAGTAAGTGAGTGAGTTAGGTAGGCTAAATCCGCTAATATTTAATTCTATGAGTTATCAATTAATTTTTTTAAAGGTATCACTTATATAGTCTACACAATATGCAATTTTTGCTAATTTTCAAATGTTTTGCTTGTGTGCTTTCATTTCACGACATTTTCACGACAGTATACTTTTCTTTGATATGCATGCACGAACACCTGTCTATGATTTATGATTTACCTTTTAGAAATTAACTACAGATACAATGTAAAATGAGGCTTCTCAAAACAAACTGGCTAACAATAATACAGAGAAGGCCTATATCCATCTTATGTCGCTGTCACAAGGTTGAAACAAACAATGGAGACGGTATCAGTTTCCCAGGGAGGGAAACAAGAACCTACCAGGAATGGAAATCATGGAAGCTTTATAATATAAAGAGTCGGGGCATGGTCAGATTACAAGGAGCTGATGTGTTTCCATTTTTACAAGGACTAGTCACCAATGATGTATTCCTGCTGAGTGGGGAGAGGGAGTCGATTTATACCATGATGTTAAATTCTCAAGTATGGTGCCATCTATATATCCATTTAAAACACACACACTTTGATCTATAATATTTATATTCAGAACATTTATGTAAATTTCTAATCGCAGTGAGATTTACCAAGACAGAAAATTTTGACTGAAGTCTTTTCCAAGGAGACATACATGTACAGTCAAAATTTTTAAGTCTCAGCGAATCGATCTTGCTGAGATTTGAAAATTTATTGATTTGATTTGAAATTGCATACCTGTTAACCCTCCCGCATTGCGCGGGAGACTCCCGCAAAACGGCCTAAAAATCTAAGATCTCCCGCATCCAAATTATCTCCCGCGCGGGAGACAAATTTCTCCCGCAATCGTATTTGTCTTCCCCATACCCCCCCCCCCCCCCAATTCTGAATCTTTACATGCAAATTTCAACAACCACTGCTGGTTTTTCTCTGATTTTGAGCTCAAAAAGGTGCAGTGTAGCATGAATATATCAACATCCATCCAAGTACTCTCTACCGTGATCATAGTATGACATGTTATAGTCCAGTTTACTTTTTACGATTACTTCCGGTTTTGACTTAAATCAGTTACGTATTTAGTTATGCATAGGCCTTATAAAAAAATAAGTGAAAGCTTAAAACATCTTGATTTTACTCTGTAACACCAAAGAAAACAATACACAGCCAGTGGTGTCACTTAACAGGTGCACAGGTAAAGCACCCAAGCCACGTGCAGTGAGTCGTGACTAATTCTGTCTGGCCAGCACAATCGGTAAAAATCAAAGTGAGTTTGGAACACTGAGTGTTTATACAAGCTACCGATAAAAGTGAAGCTCGAGGAAAAAGTGTAAAAGCATTTCACAAGAGTTTAGTACCGGTACTATGATTACAGAGATGCTATAGACATTAAAACAGAGATAATTTTTAAATGATACTGGAGAAATACATGTTGTTTTGTGAATTAAAAACCTATCCTATATATAAGGCAAAAAATATAATTTTAATGAATATTATTTACTGGTATTTTCTTAACTGGGTTTCACTGCAAATTCAAAATACGCAAAATAAATTTTCTGTGTCTACCCTAGATGTCAGCATGCAGTGATGGTTCAATACTGAACAATAAGAAGACTTAATATAAAAAGTGGCACTATTGACTTCTTGTATTGTACCATGCAAACAAAATAATAGTTTTCTGAACATGTACAGCAACACAAGTTGTAATTGCACACTGGTAGTCTTAGAATAATAAAATTTAAAATGATTGCAAAAGCATTAATTACAGTGGTAAAATAAGGTATCTAACAGTATTTTTAATATATATTTGCATTTCACGTGAAAAAAAACGTCGTTTACGCAAAATCTCCCCCTTAGCCAAGTTGGTAAGGGGGAGATTCTCCCACATAGCAGCTTTGAAAGGTTAACAGGTATGGAAATTGATATGATTTAAACTAAAAAAAAATATACATCATCTAATCACATCGATATAATATATGAAACAGACAAAACAATGCACCTTGCATGATGGTTGAATAATGTTCTTCACTACATCTTCAATGATATATGAAAGTACCTTTCTTAAATTTTCTTTTTAGATACATTTAGAACCATTTTAACAAGACCTTGGACTTTCGGTTGGACGAAGCTATCTATTTCTTGCGTCAAAACAAGTTAAAAATAGTGTCGCGGTTTCAAGCGAAATATGCACCGATTGCGTAGCATTAGCTCAAAAGCCTTGTTGATTTCAAAGAGTTATCGCTTAGTGGCCAGCAATGAAATAGACAGGCCTAAGTCACATTGCTGTTTGACACAACTACCCGAAGTCCAAGCTCTTGTTAAAAGGTTCTAACATCACTATGTGTAGTTCATTTACAAGATATAAGCTTACAAAAACTAAATAAAGATACTCACTACCAAGCTGTGCATCAAACTTTATGAATTATACATGTGCATCTTGTTCTCTTTTTAGGGCAGAGTGCTGTATGATATGATAATATACAAAAAAAATCTTGACAATGAGACTTCATGTGTTCTGATAGAATGTGACCATGAAGTGTCGAAAGAAGTTATTTCACTTTTTAAAAAATACAAAATTAGAAAAAAGGTAAGTAAACTGATAGAAGTCATAAAGAAATTTTTAAACTTTGGTTTGTTGTAATTTTTTTTTGAGAATGCATTATCGATGTACCCTTTTTTACTCTTATTTTTTGCTACATCAATTAAGAAAAATTTTTATCTGATTAAATTGGACTCTTTTTTGCAGGTTGATATAACTGAAGTAAGTGATGAATACAGGACCTTTGCAGCTCTCCCATCAGAAGAGTTAGGAAAGAGGTTATGGCTGCCATTTAAACAAGGGGAGGTCACTCTGGCACATCCTGATCCACGATTAGAACAGTTTGGTTGGAGAGTTGTAGCAAAAGACGGGTCTGAAGTTCTTGCAGGTACGAAGCAGATGAATGAGTTATGATAAATGACCTGACAAATTTTATTGTGTTTTGAATGTCATTTTTATTCTACAAAAAAGTTGACTATGTTGTTATGCTTACAATAAGATAAATATTGGCAGTTTAAAACGTGTAAAATGTCCCCACTTAGTTAATATTTGTATAAATTCGGTAGCTTTTATAATTGAATTTATTTCCTGAATATGTGTATTAAACAAAATTAATACATTAATAATTTGTATGAATTAAAATCATACAATATATATTCTCTTTATGATATTTTCAGCAATAGACCCAGGTTGCGAGATAGAAACCAGGGAGGAGAAGGAATACCACATACAGAGATACAAAGTGGGGCTACCAGAGGGGACTGTGGACCTACCCCCAGGAAACTGTCTACCACTGGAGAGTAACCTGGTCTTCCATGATGGAGGTTAACGAACTTTTCTTTTTATTTATGCTATTATTGACCGAAATTTTACCAACAGCTACATGTATTAATTGTTTTTCTTTTTATGACATTAGAACTACTATGGTATCAGTTAACTGAAGATTCAATACTTGTACATTGTAATTGAATTATTGGTATTGGGGAGGGGGGGCATAAATGTATATATTTTACTCTCAGGTGTTAAAAAAATGTAATGATGTGTCCTGCAAATAAAAAGTATTGAGGTATAATTTTGTAACAATTTTGACTGCAGTGAGTTTTACCAAGGGCTGTTACATTGGTCAGGAGCTGACTGCCCGGTCTTATCACACTGGAGTCATCAGGAAACGACTGGCTCCCATAGAGTTCGAAAGGTGTTTATTATGTTTTTATAGATTAACTGGAATCTCCCAAAATAAAACTCTATGTATATTTATGATGTATGATAGGTGAAGAGTATTTTTTTTCAAAATTAATTTTGCAATTTAAATATGAAACCCTTTTTTTCAATCGAGTAGTTAATATTTAAAGAATATTTTCAATATAGAAAATGCATGATAATTTTTAATTTTTTTTAAATTTTTTTTTTTTTTTTTTTTTTTTTTTAACAAATTATTAAAGTATTTAAATGTAAATAAAATTTGTTTAATCATATCATTTTATTTATAGGGTACCAGAAAACATACAATCAGGAGTTACCATAGAAACAGAGGATACCAAAAAAAATGCTGGAAAGTACAGGAATTCGGTGGATAGGTTTGGATTAGGACTGATTAGATTGGCTGAAATGAAAAAGAGGCTGGTGATTCCTTCATCAGACGGACATTTATACAGTGTGAAGGCTCATATTCCAAGCTGGTGGCCACAAGAAGGGGAGATAACTGTGCAACAATAACCGTGATAATTTTGTGTGGCTCTTTGCATGTTGAAATTGAAGATTTGACAGCATATTTTGCAAAGCAAAGTGATCCTTGTCATATGATTTGTTAATTGGTTTTAATGCTCTATTTATTTAGCTTTTTTTGAGTGAATAATGAAATTAATAAGAAAAGTTTGGACATTTCAGGATATTATTTAAAAATGTATAATGTACCATATTTTATATGAATCAATAAGCTAAAATCCAATTACTGTTGTTATTTGTTAATTTTTTATTTAATTTCATCATGATTCAATTTTGGCAACAGTTATTCAGATAATTTCATGGAAATTTATCTAATGATATTTATATCAGGAACATTTGCTGAAATAAAAATCTCTTGATACTGAAATTCAAAAAGTTTCAATTGTTTTTTCTTTTTTTTTCTTATAGTCTCAATTAATATAATGCCTTTGTCCTGAATTGTTTACCTTTTTAGGTTCAATTTTAATTAGTCCTGGGGTACATGCACCTGTACTTGTATAAATCCTTTGCTACACTGTATGTGATAAGAAAAGTGTTTATTGAAGACACATTGATCACGAGTTAGACCTGTTTGATTGCTGACATCAGATAGCTCAGTTAGTAAAGCATCTAATAGTAGAACTCAGGGGGTTGAGCCCCACTGTCACCAACTTTTCGCGAGTCAATGAGTCGGCCTCAAGTCAAAGTTTTGAACTCAAATTCATGCACTTTTCTTTTAAGACTGAGTTCAGCAATTTGAAGTTTGGTGACAGTGGGACTGGTTGTAAAATCGGTCGGTCCGTCATATTTCCCATCCTCTTATGTAAAATAACCAGGACTGTCATTTTAACCATGTGAACATTTTAATTTTGCAAATTTTAGTACATAATATGAAACTTGCCCAACCTCTATTCATAGGGAATATTAACCAATATTTACCAATGATAAACTATAAAACAATTTTATTAACGGTGAAATTATACTGATATTGACCAGCAATTGGTTTACAGTGGCAAGTTTTTGCCAATTAGCCAGTGTTAATAAAGTTAAAGTAAGAGAAAAATTAATGCACTGGTTCTTGAGAAATATTTGCCATGATAAAATTTGGTTTACATTACTTTCTAAGACTATGACTGGATCTAGTACCAGTTTTTACCGAAATGTACGAAATTACATTCAATGCCAATAATACACTCAATAAAGTATTAGAATTGCATTTAACAATAAGAGACATTTTTCAAAATCAAGACAATTTTGAAAGGTTGAGATGAAATATATGTAATATGTATGCCACATATCTGGTTATTTTTCTGCTTTTTTCATGATACTGCAAAATACATAATACACAGGAACTATTTCTGGCATTTTTTGTTACAAGTATTAAAACTGTTTAAAATGCCAAAATAACTTACACACATAAAAAGAAGAATTACAGATTTTCCCATTTTTGCAAATTTTGTGACATATGAAAAACCACCCTAGGTACATGTATATGGTACACCAATAACTAATGTCAATTTTGGTGGCTATTCATGATGTAAAATGTGTCCTAGATCAATAAAAAAACAATGAAAAATAAGAATTCATCATGTTTATTAAAATTTGTGATATAAACTCACATAAAAACAACAAATTATCACAGATGTAAGCCTAAAGTAAAGTTCCAAATAAGTGAAAGCTTTCATAACACATTCTTCTTTTCATAAATATTAAACTTCATCTTTTATTTGCTCTAAACATAAGTAAAATAATATCAGATTTTGTCTAGCAGAGTCCAAAAAATAAAACCTTGATAACTTGATATTTTACGTGAGTATAGGAAGAAATTGTTGGATCCATGAATCACATGCTGGATCTGCTATTTTTAGACTCAGTTCTGATTAAGCGGCTGTTTTAGTAGACTTTAGGTTGAATCCCCCTCCTGTGAATCGGGGCCCATCTGTTCTCTGGGGTTGAATAACAGGGGCCCCCGCTTGTGCTAACGCCCTCTCTCTTTCTCTATAAAAGCAGAAGAAATTAATGTACATGAAATTTTTCATAAGCATTTTATTTTCAATTGTGCATACTGTAAATTCCTAATTAAACGTGAGTAATTTATGTCTGCTTAAAATCGTGAGAAGCACCCGTCGCGGATTTTAAAATCTCGTCTTTATTTTCTGAGAGTTGGGAACTATAATAAATATGGATAAATGTTCTGTGTATGCGACTTTATATTCTCACAAATTGATACAAAACAGCGGGATCGCGGAATTAAGTACCTGCGTAATATAAGAAATTTACAGTATATACATCATAAGATGTATAAAGTGATGAAGCACTCTTAAAGAAAATGTCCACATCCTTACTTTGTTTGTTGTTCTTTCTTTTTCTGCATGAAATATTTCTTCTTGACTTCTTGTAGTTCTCTAGCTATTCTCTCGATTTCGTACTTGTATTCATTGACTTGTGATTCGTACATATTTAATTCCGATGCCATAGACTGAAAAAACAAACAACCCAAATTAAAATCTGAAATCTTTGCACAAATATTTAAAATTTAAAGGTGTATTACAGCTATTTTTAAAAAAAAAAGTACAAGACGGCATTACCTTCATTTGTTTCGTTTTTTCCTTGAGCGTCTGCTGGTAAATCGTAAGCTGTTCGGCAACCTCTGGGCCAGGCTGTCGTGCCAAGATGTGCTTCAGTTCTAGATAGAGTTTCTCTTTCTCTTGGATCAGTAGCTCTTTCTCCACGACTTCCTCTGTTTTGGAGATCAATCGTTTCTGTAGAGTCTGAATCTTCTGAATCATCTCATAGGTGCTTGGGTCACTTCCCTGCAAATCAATGTAAAATCACAATGATAAAGTTTTCTTATAGTTACTCTCTGTGTAAATAACCATATCAATGAGAATATTCCTAATTTCTTAATATTTTCCTCACCCATTTATCTACTGTTTGATTTGCACTTAAAAACAGCCTGTTACAAATGTAACAAAAATAAGAAATTAGAGGACAAGTTTAATTAGAATACTTACCTCTAGTTTTCTCCACCTGTGGATATTCATAGGATTCTCTAACTCTTCCTCCAGGGCCTTGCATCGAGTTCTCTCCCTCAGCAACTCTCTCTGAATGTGGTATACCTCGAGTCTGCAAAGGAAATGAGTCAATATGCAACACATTAACTTCTAACTTTCCTGACAACCACTTTAAATTCTCAAAATACAACTCAACTGACATCAAATCTTTTTCTGCCTCAAACTGTATATATTTGAGTTACCTGAGGTCCTTTACATTGGCTACCCTCTTCTCCAAAATGGCGTTTGCCCGTCTGAGTTTCTTGATCTCGAGTTTGAGCACTCTGATATCCTCCAATCTCTGGTTATACTGAATCTCTCCCTTATTCAGTGTGGACTGTTGGATTTTGATCTTCTCGTACAGAAGAGCCAATTCATCATTTCTCCTAACCAACTGTGTTCCTAGAATATCTCTCTCGCTGATCACCTGTAATTGTCAATTTTTTTTTTCACTTATTAAAACATGTAGAATATAGAAGAAATTTAATCTGTAAAAAATACGGTACAAACAAACACTAGTAAAAAGATAAAAATTTACAGCTTTGGACGAGAATAAATTGTTTTTATGTACTGATTAGCATATTGATTCAAATACCCAGGTTCAATTGTAACTTTGTGGTGTGTACCTGATCGAGCTCCTTCTTCTGTCTGACTCGCTCAGCATCCGCCTCAGCAATAATCTTCAGCAGCTTCCTCTCCTCAGCCTCCTGCGCCTCAATGTATGCCTTGCTCTCCTGCGCCTGCTGTTTGAGGCGGTTCAACTCGGACTTGAGGTTTTCTTTGTCTTTCTCCACACGCTGGTGTTCAAAGTGCTCCTTGAGGAGGGCATTCTCCTTGGCCTGAATCTCCTCCTTCAGTTGATCAATCTGATGGTTCATGATCTTCAGCTTTCTCTTCATCTCGGTAATCTCATCCTAAATTTGATTCAACAAACATTTTTAAATGATCTTTTTATAATAATTCTGATACATTTTGTTTTGTTTTTTAATTAAAAGCTCTCGTTCAACAATTTCTTCGTCTTGGAGATCAACCGTTTCTATAAAGTCTGAATCTCTGAATATGATTCACCAAAACATGACCATAATATTCCATTCAAATACATTTAGATTGTTTTAATTCATTGAACAGTAATGAAAGCAAACCTACCTGAGACTCGATGAGGTTTTTGCTATACAAGTTCCTGTCACTTCGTACAGCCTCATACAAGTTCTGCTGCTGCCTCAGTTTGGTATCTGCCTCAGCAATCTTCTTTTTGTAATCGAAAATCTGCATCTCGCGAACCTTGACATCTTCCATATGTGAGAGAACCTGTACAGAAAACAAAGGTGCATCTAATAAAATGTTCATTTATCTAAGTCAATATTGAATGTTGTTTAGGAAGCATGAACTTTGAATGATTCTTTTTGTCACTGAGTGTAAAGCTGCATACCCTTTGCGTGAGATCGCTGGCCTCGTTGATGTAGCGATCTCTCTCCTTCTCCAGCTGGTAGATGATCTTCCTCTGTTTCTGGGCCTCCTCCCTGTAGTTCTGAATGTCTTGCTCCAGGTTCTTCTTGGACTGCTCATGAAGGCGGACAAGATGAATCTGCTTCTGTGTGGCACTGGCTGCTTTCAGCATGCTCTGTAAAAAAAAATATTGGTAACCATAATGTTAAAAAACACCTTTTAGAAAGAAGGGGAGAGCAGCAGGTTTCTAAGTAATTGCCTGAATTTCCTTGATCTATAAATTGACCTCAAGCTATCTACTTAGGATCAAACCTTTTGCAGAATGTCCCGTTCCCTTGTTCTATCATCAATAGTTTTCTTGTCAGCCTCTGCTTGTTTCTTGGCAGCCTCCAGCTCTGTAGAAGAGAGTTAAACACATATGCATTTCTGAATTCTGTCGTACTTAATTCATAGATAGAAATTTTAATGAAAAGTGACCATATATTAATTAAAATCAAACACTGCATTACCTCTCTCCAAGCCAATGATCTGACTTTTGAGAGTCTCCCTCTGCTGCTCGACATCTGACTTATTCTCCTCCACCTGCCGAAGTTTCCTTTGAATGGTTTCCCTCATTTTGTTCAGTCGCTGAGTCTCCCCTTTGAGCTGGTTAACCTCATCCTCTTTTTGCTATAATTATATCACAACACCATATATAACCAAAAATAAGAAACAAATAAAAAATAAAAACCTCAAAAGAGCTCTGATTTTCTAAGACTTAATCCAGCTTTTTTATCTCAAACTTCAAGGGACCAAAAAATATCTTCCAGATAAAATATCAGAGCATTTTAAAGTGATTAGGACTTCCTTAATTATCAGAGTTTAACATCAGTGGTGATCCAAATATTACGGTTTGCAATATAAAGTTCAACTGTATATTTTCTTATAGTTCCAGAAAAAAAAATAAATCATGCAGTGACAATACTTTTTGGGAGTACCTTAAGCTCTGTGACTCTGGCCTGGTTTTCAGCGGTCAGCTGATCTGTGGTAATCAGCTGACTCTCAAAGTCTGACTGAAGCTTGGCAAACCGAGTATGTAAGATGTCAGCATCCTTAATAGTTCTCTCATTCAAAATCTGTCAAAAAAGAAAACCATCCATATAATAAATGTATCTCATATGAAAAAATTTATCATACATTCTATTTCTAAAGAACATATAAAATGAGTATGCAAATAGGTCTTTTGTTCTTAACTGAAGAAATAGTCAATAACAAAATCTGATAGGAGACCCACCTTTTGTTCTTTCATTTGCTGCTCTAGTTTAGAGATGTCACCCTTGTAGTTCTCAACACGGCCCTGCAGGTTCTTAATCTCTCCAGTCTTGGCGTCCAGATCGGCTTTGGCCTGTTTCAGCTCTCTCTCCATCTTGTCCTTCTTCCTGCTCTCACGCTGAGCTTCATTGTTCTTCACCTGAATTTCTTGGTTGAGCTGAAATTTAATAAATAATGTATAGATGTTTCTGTGATATTTTTGGAATAAAAGAAACAATTTTCACTTTGACTTTAAAAGACAGAAAGGAAATTGCTTAAGAGCAATCTATTATCAAGGATTTGTAACTACTATATGTCTCTTTGCATTGGTTAGGACTATTTTTTTTTTTAAATGTTGAATACAAGTACTTTAATTACCTCTTGGATTTTCTCTTCACATTCTTTCTTATCAGATTCCAACTTCTGCTGCTGTGACGTTGCCTGAGCAAGGGACTCCCGCAGTTTAACAATGTCGTTCAGCTGCTCATCTCTCTCCTTTGTTAGCTCTTCCTTCATTTTCAATAGCTCATTGACACTAGAAAAAAATATATGCATATTAGTAAATTTATAAGCAACTTTTTCACAATGTACGTTTGTACTTGGTCTTGGTAATTTTAATTTGCAAGATGTTTTACTTAACCAAAAAATTATACAATGACATACAAGCATTAGATACATGCATTAGATTATTTTGAAATATAATTGGTGAATACAGTGAGATAGCTGAAGATTGAAAAATTAGGTTGGATTTGCATACTTGACGTACAACATGAGAAGGTAATATCCACATCAATTTACAATACATAATATATATATCAAGTCTTCAATTGCATTTCTTTAAGTAATATTTTTATTTTAAAGACTTACTTTGAATTTATATTAACATACATGTATGCATGCTTCATAGGTGCAACAGTATACCAATTCTTATTCGCTGAATTAAGACCCTTTAAGTTCGATGTTTTATCTCTAATCCTTTACCTGTGTTCTTGTCCCATTGTAAGTCCAGCACCTTGCTCTACAAGTTTGCTCAGATTGGCTATTTCCATCTTCAGCTGCTGAATTGTCTCCCTTGCTCTTGTCTCCTTCTCATAGGCAGCATCTCGAGTCTTCCATGCTTTCTCGATTTCTTTCTTCAATGACTGTATCTGGTTCTGATCTTCCTGAGATAGTTTCAGGGCTGTAGCTACTTTAGCAGAGTTGGCTGTTATTTCTGCATTTAACTCCCTGGTTTTTTGCATCAAACGTTTCTCACTCTCATGACTTTTTTTGAGAGCTTTGTGGAGTTTTTCATATTCCTGACGAAATTTGTCAAGTGTTTTATCTCCCTTTAGTTGCTCAAGCACCTTTATAGAAAAAAAACCCAGAATATATAAGTCTGTCAAAAACTTCATCTCACAAGAAATCTTTAATTCAAAAAATAAAGGGTGTCCAGGTAGCGTAGTGGCCAATGCACTCGCTTTTCACCGCTGCGACCCGAGTTCGATCCCCGTGATCGACAGAGGTCGTATGTGATAGGGTATGGCGGTCGCCCGCTTGGACACGTGGGTTCTCTCCGGGTACTCCGGCTTCTTCCCACACCAATGACCCCCTCGCACAAACATCCGTGCCAACGAGAGATATTAATATAAGTTGTAGAACTTGTTTATCAATCGTTGTAAAATAAATAAAGTTCAGAAAAAATAAATTTAAAAGAAATATATTGTATTTTTATACAAAATGGTCACTTCTCCCATTACTAGAAAATTACAATAAAAATGAGATAAACTTAGTTGATTTTGATTCAGTCTATATAAAATATTTAATCTGGTATTTGTATTATTTTTCTTATTGATTTATTGTTTCAATCATTCCTTTAATATGCATGAATTACAAGCTAGGTCAGCTTGGCTTTGTCCATGTATGTATACTGTATGTTTGATTTACTTTATCAGTGATAAGAATTATACCTCTTTGAAGTCCTTTTCGAGGGATTCGAATGCACTGTCATCCATCCCACCTTTAGCCTTTTCCTGCATCAAAAATTGAATACTTTTTTACATCAAGTTTTAATTAAGTGACGTATGCAACATATACACAATTAATTTGCATTAAATTATTACTATAGGAAACAATTATGAAATGTTATATCAACTTATTTGCTAATATAAAACTCACTTAAAGAGGGTATTGATAGAAAGATAAAAATCTATATGTATGTGTGAAGTCATGTACATGTTGCCTATGAATTATTGTAAAATTATGAACTGTCTGCATGTCACTTATGATAAATCTTTCATTTAAAATAACATGCATGCTTATGGCTAAGAATAAGATATACGGATTGAGTTATGAAACATCATGCTGATGGAGTAAAATATATTAATACAAGGCAAAATACAATAACAATTTTCTCGTCTTCATGCATAGCAACACGTAAACAAAATTGTCTTTTCGCCATCAAAGCAGCCAATTTAAACACAATATCATTATTTGGTGTATAATTCAAGAAATTACAAAATACTGCTACATAAAATATGATGGAAATAGAAATAAATTAAAAATACCTCGGCCATTTCGACGGCTTAGTGAAGCTAATGTTATATGCAGCGGCCTCTACGTCTGTCTGTGTGTCCTATTTACGGCCATGTAACTAAGGACAACTGTAATATAGCCGCACGTACGTAAAATAATAATAATGAGATTTTCTTTTTTTATTTGACCTATTTACTAAATAAACTATATGATAAGAAATATTATCATCATCAGTATTTGAAATAATTTTTCAAATAATGGTGTTTTTCGAGTTCTTCCGGGAAAACCCGAAAATCTGCGATAAAGAATATGATTAACTCTTTCGTAAACTTTTCGATTATCAAGCTAAGGCAATTTATCGTTTGATATGCTCCAAAGAGTCCTGTTTCGAAATTCTATAAAATGTAAAGAAGAAAATTAGACCTTTGCCTTGTTCTGATTTGCTCACAAAAATAAATGTAATGAAACCATTCTCGCATCATAAAAATAATAATAATATCCACAATGGCATAACATGCAGATACATGTATATCTACATTTTATGAATAATTTTATGTTTTACGGTGCGATCGTTTGGGCTAAAGCAGCAGAAACTACACATATCCACTCCTTTACTCTTTGAGATGATTGGAACAATGAAATCTGTTCACGATAAATTGCTTGTCAGCATTAACTTTAATTTTTTAAACCTGTTTCATAAATTTTGGTTTTAATTTTTTCATGTGCTCCCCCCCCCTCCTTTTTTTTTTTTTTAGGGGTGTGTGAGTGTAATTTGGACCGGAATTTTTAGGATATTTGCAGTTCTGATGTATTTCAATGAAGTAGGACAAACTGGGGCTACAGAAATTCAGGTTTTGTAGAATATTATAACCTAATAATAACCTAGACGCTGTGCATGTTGTTCCCAAACCTGCAATGGTAAAAAGCGTTGCTCTAATCGCTTGCCGGTGTTAATAAGAATAATTACCCCCGTAAAATAATGACCGGGGTCATTTTTCCACGTAGAATAATGCCCCGCCCCGCCCCGGTGTAGAATAATTTGATTTTTCTAAAGAAAAAAGACACTGGAGTCAATTTTCTCCTTGTTAAACATGAAGAGAAATATGACCCCATTAAAAATGACCCCGCCGTAGATAATCTTAAAGGTTACCCCATATACAATATATTTGACTTTTAAACTACTTTATTTTTCACTCTGCTTAGCTGATTTTGAAGTTATCAGCACAACAACACCGAACTTGTTATAAATCGCTGTATATAGTTTTTCGTATCTGTAAAAAACAAACTTTCATTGAAACTAATTGATTATTAACAGTTAGATCCCTTTATTCGTCGACACATGGCAGGAAACGACGCTGCACTAGAGATGAAAACTAGAAATCTGCTGAACAGTACTTGTTACTTTACCATGAATAATATTTACAGCATTTTATACACTAGTAGCTATATTATTTGAAAAAGAAGTTGATCTACCAAATTTATGCACAGATTGCTGAAATATATATTGTCGCGACTCTACATTTGCTGCTGCAACAAAAAGCCCAGGTCTACACGAGTGTGAGCTGAAATTTGTACAGGTGTTGCATAACTAAATTTATTCTGTAATATTAAAAGGTAAAGAAAAACATATTCATACACAATGAATAATTAACATTCTCTCTCTCTCTCTCTCTCTCTCTCTCTCTCTCTCTCTCTCTCTCTCTCTCTCTCTCTCTCTCTCTCTCTCTCTCTCTCTGAGTAGATTGTGTGATAAGTAACGAACAATAATCTTGGATGTAATTAATTGTTGTAATAATATACATGTAAGCAATTAATATCCACAGGTGAAAAATTGTCCATCGAAGAATGACCTATATTTTCTTTAAAAAGACTTAGGAGGCAGGTAGCGTGGGAATATGAATACTTCACTTTTACATTTTGGTAAAAAGGATTTTTTTTTTTTTACCAAAAAATAATGTTACAATATAATTGTTTTCTCTACGTATTACATATACATGCACATCGATTTCTAAACATTTAAATTTTTATTTGCCAAATACAAATAGAGCTATATTTTTCAGAGTAATTGTTTGAAGAGTACCTGACTATAGTTTTATATCTTAAATATTTAATAAACACTGATCGAATATATTAGATTTTTAAAAAATGAAAAGAAAGAGCATTTCCATTTAGTTCTCATTATGGATTTTATTCTTTAGGTAAACAGTTTCAATAGCAATTTTATGTTAAAGTAAATGATGCGCATCTGTGATCATCATGTAGGAACGGACTGAAACCGGGGGTCATTATTCTACGTCGAAAATTGACCTCCGGTCACTATTCTACGGGGGTCATTATCCTGCTTTACTCCGGCGACGCAATTTCCAAAATCGGCGACGAAGGCAACACCGGCAAATCCAGCAATGCCGGGAAAGCCCCCTATGGGCGCTTTCCACTAACGTTGTTTCGCCGCTGACGTCATCAGAAAACGACGACGTTAATGGGACGGTTGGCAAAATTCATCTTGTGTATAATACTAGTACTGCTCTGTGATTAAAATAAATGTTTTTGGTGCATGGATACAATCATGTATGTCAAAATTGAAAACAAAAAAAAACACCAAAAAAAACCCCAGCAAATGTTTGTGACGTTTCTTGAAAATATGGTACAATATGTACTGGGACGTCAATGTAAAATACACAGAAGAAGAGGAAGACAAAGACACCGTTTTCAGTAAAAAAAAAAAATCAATAAATAATAAATATCAATTCCTGTAGAATCTTTTTGATATAGTATTTCTAATTCACTATATTGTTTAATCAGCATGTTTTATTTTGTTCAAAGCTATGGTGGTTCAATATAACGCCGATTTCTCTACAAAAAGTATATTTAATATTGCCAACAATACATCCATCACTGCAAAGAGAAAAACTCATAAAACACAAACAAAAACACCTGAAAGAAATTTTAAAACCCCCCCCCCCTCCCAGAAAATAACAAACACAACATGATATTTATCCTTTTATGCCTTAATCATGTGCATGCATACACTGCATGATCATTTCCAGGAAAGGAAAAAACATGTTTTAAACGGATGCACATCTAGTACACAGGTCAATGTGTCGTGCAGTACAATTTTGATCTGAGTCTCTCGTCATATACATGTACATATTTATGTACATACTTTAACATACACTCATTATTAATTTCATTTTTTTGTTGTTGAAAACCCCGTGATATGTAAACTGTACAAGTAGTGCCATATTGTCCAGTAATAACGAAACCGGATCTAACCATGCAGTTTATTAAGATGACAATTTGAAGTCCAATTTTGAAATATATAACAAATATGAACAAATACTTATACTAGTTATTTAAAACGTTTATATTGAAAAATTTGAAAAGCCTTATTCTATATTTTTGAAGATTATTCCTCTTGGAATATTTAGGGATCGGTGGAAACTGTGTAGTTTTCATACGAAATTTTGAATAAAAAATTCCACGCAGACTCTCCCGACGAACAATTATTTAAATTTTATACATGCAGTGGCCAATATAATAGCATGAACAATTATTTTTTTTGCTAATTATTGTAAAATTGAACATGGAAACGGTCATTGTGTCTGAATTATGCGAAAAAATGTAATGAATTATACGTCGATTGTCCAACACCCATGCATTTTTCAATGATCATGGTACTTCAAAATAATGTGAGATGGGAGGTGAGACCGCGTGCATGGAGTTTCAGAGTTTTTTAAAAGACGAATGTATTGTTCACGATTCTCGTGAGAATTATTGTTAATTACATGTACCCTAGAAACAATAGCAATTACATGTACAAGTACTTTTGCGTGACAGAAAACTGTCACTGTACTTTGAACAACTACTTTTTAAAATCCAATCTAGTAATATATGCAGTCATTACTTAAAATTGAATTATACCTATTCAACTCTCTCTCTCTCTCTCTCTCTCTCTCTCTCTCTCTCTCTCCATATGGGGGGAGGGAGGGTTGTGTTTGTGTTTATGTGTGTAAATTTTTCAAAGAAAATAGAATAGGTCTGCATACATTGCTTGCTATTGAACTTGATGTATCATAATTTAAAAATTAACCCCCAAAAAAACCCACTTTCGTTTACATCTAGTGATTATATAAAGTGTTCCGGAGTTTCCGTGTTAACAGTGGCCTTAAAAGCTGGACACGGAAGGCTTTATTTACACAGAATAAGTTGATATGTCTCCCGGCAACAGTTCCGAACAGACTGTTTCGTTAGAGATGAGTCCAAATGAAAAAGACAGTCTGACTGGAACCAACGAAATGGTTGTCACTTCAGCTGCTAGACCAGTAAGTCAAACGTATGCCATTAAAATCAATCACGTTCTACATTCTGCAATCTTAAGATACATTGAATATTAATTCCATCTGCCAGTGTGGATTCTCTTCATCCATCGTGGGTTTTTTTCCAAAGCCCTGAAATCATAGGTAAATACCTTGTCTCAAAAAACTAAAAAAAAATTTCTATTTGAGATGAACGATTCTCAAGACAGAACAGATTTCAATGATGTTGTAACCATGTACAATGGCGTAAGCATTTTGTAAAATATTATATATTCGAATTCTAACTTGTTTTTTTCCCTTATGCTTAGAAAACATGTACATGTTTATCAATGTATGTGTATACATACCAACTAGTTAGCAACGGTTCCATAGTTAGATAGCTTGTTTATTTGTTAGTTTGTTTGTTTTTGTATACAAAGCGTTTAGCGGAGGAACCTGTAATTTGAAATACAACTTAATATTCATTAATCATAGAGATCTTTTGATTCGGACCAACTCGAGTCTTTCATTTTCTTGAAAAGAATAAGTTTTACCCATCTTGGTTTTGTTGGGATTCTAGGTCACAGGTGGCACTAGCAACAACAATCCTTCTGGGAGTGGTTTCACTGACAGACAAAACATCGTTCGAGGGTTCTGCGACGCATCACTAATGGCGGCAAATGTGTCTCAGCTACGCGCGGTATTGGACGGGGACCCGGCATACAGATTCTTCACCCCTCTACTGGTCTTGATTGGATTGTCTTTGATCTTACACATAGGGTTTGGTCTTATAATGATTCAAAGGTGGCGAAAAGCAAGAAAAGCCCACTTGGAACATGTGAAGAAAGCAGAAGAGTCGGACTCGCAGGGGCAGGGGCCCAATACGATAGCAAGCGACCCCCGAGGGATCGTCTGTGCCTGCGAATGGTGTGCGACTGTTGAGTGGTACGATGAGATCAGTATATTCATTGTGTTTTTTGTTATTGTTTTGAATGTTGTGATCGCAGTACTAGGGTTAAGGGACAGCAAGTAGTTTTTGGAAAAGCAACTACATGTATAGAAATACTCATAAATTAATAATTATGACCATAATAATAATTATGATAATAAATTAACCAAAAATGAAAAATAACATAGACAAACGTAATTGTGGGTCAAAGTCGCGTTATACCTGTGAATAACACACATGTACAATTGTAAAATAAAAGTCAATTACTAGTTAATTAGAATCTGTCTCAAAAATTGTCATTTAAGATTAGGGAGACTGAATAACTTACAGTTTATTAATTTAAAAAAAAAAAATTGCCATGATTTTGTGCAAAATTAACAAAACACTTACAATTTTATAACATAAATACTATAAAATACAAATACAAACTATACATATGGAAAATAAAAAGAGAAATTATGCAATACAATAAAACATTTTTACATTACAGATAGTAAAAACAGGCACCTGATGTTATATATATATCTTTTTTTCTCATATTATATCTCTTTACATAATTCTAATCTTTTCCTATTTTCTTTATAATAGGAAAAGAGAAAGATTAGAATTATGTAAGGGGGGAATCTCTTTATACATGCTTGTATTTTGTTTTATACAATTGTGAATGAAAAAAAAATAAAGATTAAATAAAGTCGAAGTGTTCTTTGTATTACTAGTAATTAAACACATAGTTAAACTGTTTCATTTCTTTAAATTCGCGATAAACCAAAGGACCAATATGACAATGTACAAAGTACTTTCGATATTATTGTGGTTTCATTAATTTTCGTGGGTATTAATTTTCGTGGATTTTCTGAAAACCACAGTTTCAAGGATACCTAATTCCGTGGCCAGTGATCCTATAAATACAAAATGTTAGTTGAAGTTGAACTTCAATGAACATTTAATTTCGTGGATCAACTTAACAACGAAATCCACGAAAATTGGTATTCAACGAATATTGACGAAACCACAGTAGTTAAGGTAAAAAGCTTGACACACTCTCGGATGATTACGATAGTAACGGATGGTATCCAAAAATAAGGCTATGAATAAAAACCAAAAAACCAAAAGCTATATCGAGTGATACTTAATAAGTATATTATGGAGTTTCCTGGCATCGGCTATACAGTACTAAATATATCCTAATTCTAATCCCTCTCGTCGTGGTCAGAGTAATGGTTAAGTATTGGGCTGAAATTGTTACCCCAACTTCAACAAGAGAGATTCGAAATTTACCTTCTCATAATATCTATATGCTTTTTTATATACCATATACAATATATATATATAATATATATATATATATATAAATAAATATATACTTTCTTTTTTTTTTTTTTTTTTTTTTTTTTTTTTAAATTCCATCTCCTATAATATATCCAGTATCGTGTATACAAAATGTAATCAAATCCTCAGCCCTATCGCTGCGTCTCACACGAATGATTATTCACTGACCACTTCTCGTGGGATTTGACTTACGATATAAATATATCCTAATTCTAATCCCTCTCGTCGTGGTCAGAGTAATGGTTAAGTATTGGGCTGAAATTGTTACCCCTTTCAACAAACAAGCTCAAATTATAATTAAACCATTCATTCGTTACACCCTCTCCTATTCTTCCCAATACTCAAAACTAAACAAAACACAACATATTAACTTGTCATTATATTTAATTATCAACATAGCATTTGAAAAGCTGCATATACAAATTTATTACTACACAAAATTCATAAATTTGATGATTGATATCCACTCATAAAATACAAACATAGAATGAATATACTTTACAGCCCTTAATACATCATTATCATCATAAATCATCTTAACATATTAAATACTTGGAATACACAAAATTGCTCCCAAAACATATAAACAATCAACTCTCAATCATAAAGGTTTTAAGCTCATATTCTCCCCAAAACTAAAATATCTTATCCTGATCTCTACAAAAATGGTTTTAAATTTGAATCATCTCCAAATTTTAAGAATTTTCTCTCAGCGTCTCCTTCCCGAGATGCAACCCCTGCCAGTGCTGTCCCTATGACTCCCCTATCAGCAATCTTTGAAATTCTAGAGTATCTTTCGAAAGTGGATTTTGTAGCCCAACCGATATGGTTCATAATAACTCCAGAAGATTGATCCAACCCCGACAAAGCTAAGGATATTGTACAACCTGATCTTAAACTATGTGGAGTTTCCCCTTGATCCACACCTAACACTGCAAGGTAGTGTTTCAATCTAGTATAAACTACTGACGAGGATAAAGGTGCATCCAAAATCTCCTTACCCGAACGGCTCAAAGGCCTGAACAAGTAACCAGAAGAAATGTCAATGCCTAATGACTTCACTCCTACAGCATATGTTTCTAAACCATGCACAGGACACACAGATTTATCATGAATTCTAAATATAGTAAACTGATTCACCTGACCGTTTGACAAAGTTTTTCCTACCATATGAGAAAAAAGCAAACCTTCATTATCTGGCAGGCACTTCATCTCTTGAGCAATACATTGTCCTAAATCATTTGCTCGATCTCCTGCAAAAAACTGAATTTTGAAAAAAGCCTGATCCCTCAAGTAAATAAACCTCTTATCCACCCCCAGACTTCCTGACTGCAGATTTTCATCAATATAACAACAAATAGCTTTTAATTTTGACAAAAATAAAGGTTTTGCCTGTTTTGGAACAATGTGTGCTATTGACTGCTCTTTTTTGATTGCCTTCAAATATTTCTTTACCATAGGGGCACATGCAGGATTACCCCCATTCAAATTCCTATCCCAATCTTTTCCCAACCCTAAATCCTCAAATACTGTTTTCAACTGACCGATCAAAGACTGAACTGTTCCAAAAGCTAATCTCTTTGGACATGAACATTCACTTACATCAGACATCTTCCCTAAATATCCACAATGAATATCATGAACCTTTGTTTTCCCTTTCTTATCTTTAAATATCAAAAACATTTGCACATGATACGGGGTAGTCTGCAAAATATCCACATAAAATTGTTCTCTGACGAACTTATTGAATTCTTTCCCTAAAGATGACAGTTTTTTAGCATAACTAGAATTATCTACCAAAGAATACAAATACTGGAGACGGTTTTCACTAAAATAATCAAAACTCTTCAAATTTCTTGTAAGTGAAGACCTTTCATCCTGTGTAACCTCCACCTACAACGAAAAAGATAACCTTCCTGCAATTAACTTCCACTTTAGACCTACCTTATCTAAAACAAAACCTTGTTTTGAAGGTAATTTTAGGACCCCTGTATCTCCCTTATTCCCAAGAACAATAAAAGATTCTACATATAACCAGAATAACGGCCACCATACTGGAGTGGGGACAATCTCAGGAACAACAACTGTGCACTTTCTAACCCTCTAACTCTCTAAGAATTTCAACAACACAGATATTAAACAAAATGGAGGAAAAACATATGGGTTGTCCTCTAAGGACACATCCTGTGAGAAGACATTAATCCCACTTGACAATGGAGATGGACCTTGTGTAAAATGCCTTAACTTCTCACCTCTCTCATTCAGCATCACATTTGAATCCAGAGCCATCAAATCTACCGAATGAGGGCCATATGCTAACTGAATCTCAGACCATGATTTTTCAGATAACTGACAATCCTGAAATGAAAGAGACCTAGAAGGCCCATCTGCCGCATTATCTCCTGATGGAATGAAATGCAACTTCAAATCTACATTATTTTTCTCTGTGAAAACAAAAATGCTCTTCATAATATTGTTAAACCTGACATCCTTACCTCCCTGATTTTCCCAAACATGAACCAGAGCCTTATTATCTACATATGCATCAACCCTGTGATTCTCTACCTGCTTACCCAAAGACAACAAAGCATTCAATAAAGCATCTCCCTCTTTAAGATGGATAGGTCTTTTATCATCTATGCCCCAGAAATCTCCAAACGACTCTTTCTGACTAAAAACTAAAGCTCCCCACTTATAACCTGACGAATCTGTTGCTAAACTAATCTGTAAATGCCTTTCACTTCTCCAAGAAACAAAACCATTCCAGTTGTCTAAAAATTTCCAAAATTCAATCTCCTCTCTTAAAGCCCCTACCACCTCTACTCTCCTGGAATTTCTTTCCGCCATCCCAATAGCCCTATGAACCTCCCTAGAATAAAGCCTGGAAGCAGGAACGACTAAAACAAACGAAATACATTTCCCTGCAAACCGTTGAAGGGTTTTTATGTCTACACTATCCTCACTCAAAATGAAATCTCTCAACTCAGCAAACCTATTTCTCTTCTCCTCAGGGAGCAAAAATGCTAATTTCTGAGAGTCAATCAATAGACCTAAATACTTCAGAATTTTTGTCGGAATCAGAACACATTTTTCAAGAGCCAAAAAATACCCTAATCTTACTAACAACTGGCACACAATATAAATGCTTCTAAGTACTAGAAGTTTTTGATTCGTAAACAAAGACTTTCCATGCCACTCTGAAATCATACGGTCATCAATGTACTGAAGGCAAGGTACACCCAATCGCCTACAATGAGCTGTAGCAAAATAGCCTAATTTCTTATATATGTATGCACTCAACTTAAAACCAAATGGAATTGTATTATACACAAAAAACCAACCGCCAAATTGAAAACCAAAATAAGACTTTGACCTTTCACTAACCCTCACATGGTCATACCCAGACTTGTCATCTACAGATGCCATAAAATGATTCCTACCAACTAATCTTGGAACTTCCTTCAATGTATCAAGCTGAAAAGGCTTATCCATTACCCATAAATTCAAAAATCTTTCGTCGTGACAAAGTCTAGGTTTTGTATGTTCTACTGTAAGTGGAAGTATCAGATGAGGTGGAACACAATCCCCAACCTTACCCCAAACCAAAATTGTACCACTTTTAATCTTCTCAATAATAGTAGAAGAAATAAACCCCCCGAAATGTCTACAACTAGACGAGTTTGGAAAATATGCTTCAGGTGGGGTTGCACAATCATAATTTTTTCCCTTGAAATTTCCCTTAAATTTCCTAAAATAATGTTCTACATTAACCCCCTCTCTTAACCACTTTCTTGCTTCCTCATCCAAACCCATTCTCTCCCACTCATCCAAATGATTATGAATATTTCCTGCAACAAATTGTCTTGGATCTCTAAAATATATATCTTGTAAACCTACTTCTAAATCATTTTCAACAATACTCTCTGCTAACAAAACATTCATTGGAGGCAGAACAAACTCTCCTCTGTAATTCACCCAACACTTAGAAATATCCAAATCTCTTTGAGGTATATCTAAAGGAGAAAATTCTAAAGCTTCTTTCTCCCACTCTGGAATATGAGGATGGAAATGAAACCTCTTACATCTCATGGACTCACTCTAAAACATAACAGAAATATTACAGAGAAAAGTTTATTCTACCCCCAGCCGCGTGAAATAATTCACTGAAAGGTTAGTACCTTTGGCAAGAGGAAAATAAACAACAAAATTTGGAAAACAAAGTCTTCTCATACAAATTTCCATAACTTTCCAACATTATTAAACATCTTATTCCTTTTTTATTTTTGGACATGCTGCAACAAAATGACCCTTTTCTTTACAAAAATAACATACCCTTGGGTTAGAATTTTGACCATTTCGAGCTCTGTTACCCCCTCTCCCCTGCCCAAAACCTATGTAACCTGGCATTGGCATAGGAGGAACAAACCCCAAAGGGAAATTATTATACATTGGAGCTAGATAAGGAAAAGATGGAACATTACTAACATTGGTTTCCTTAACCTTCTCTTTCTCATTTTCTTTATCATATTTTTTTCCCTTAACCCATTCAGCAATGGCGGTAGAAATCTTTCTATCTTCACTAGACCCTATCAGTTTCAAACATAAGCCACACACATCCTCACTTTCTTCAAAACGCCTGCATGCCTGAAGAGCTTTATTAAAAAACTCTGCATCCTTATGCCCCTCACACTTTGCAACATCAACCAGCATTTCCAGTGATGCGATAAGAACATGCGACGGTGTCAACTTCGGTCGAGCTGCCAAAAGGCGTACCTGTCGGATTGCATCATCCACCTTCTGTTCTCCTGACTTAGACTTCAACACCGATACGTTCTGCTCCAATCCTTTCAGTCTATCTTCAAGATTGGCCGCACCATCCCCGTTACCAGTACAAGGACCTACATAAACCACAAACTCACTTCAATGCACTTTTATTCACAAAATCATCAGAATATAATTCAACATATAAACCTTACTTACCACTGCTACCAGCAGCAGATGGCGCTATCTCCGTCAAAACCTGACCCTTGGGTGCTCCCACATTATTTGCATGCAAAATTGAAAAATGCATAATCTTCCTAACCAAATCCACTGACTCCTCCTGACTCAGGATGATCAACAAAGACTGGATTGTCTCCCCTGTAAGTCTGTTGAATTCTACTTTCAACTCTTCCAACGAATATTTCTCTAATGGATGATCCTTCTTCAACCGTGCGAATGTATCTATCTGCATCCCAGGTTGATTAGACTTCAATTCCATAATCACCGGCAACAAGCTCTTCCCCAATAATGAATGCTTTGGCTTCAACACCAAGGTCATCTACAACATAATTACACAAATTATTCCCACAATAAAAGTTTCAATATAATTTTTTTTTTTTTTTTTTTTTTTTTTTTTTTAACATGCACTTACTAAATAAAACACACACCTAGCACGTCAATAAAAGCTCTAATATGTATATCTCCGTATATAAAATAACAAAACCGCATACATAAACAGACATATGCAGACCAAGTAAATGCGAACCCCATGCAGCCGGCTAAAACCGCGCATGAAAAACGTGCTACATAACACTGTACCTATAAGAATCGCTAGCCCCTTCTCAAACCTCTCTTAACACTAGTAAACAAACACAAAGTTTGTAAAATTCACACACAAATAACAGAATAACACCCTGTATATCTACAAAAACTCTAATATGTATGTCCCAATATCAGTTAACAGAACTGACTACGTAAAATAGACACGTGCACGCCAAGTACATGCCAACACCCAGTTGGCTAAAACCGCGCATGAAAAACGTGCTACATAAAACTGTACCAATAAGATTCGATATCACGTTCTCAAACCTCTCATACTATTAAAAGCCAATATTAAACAAACACCAAGTTTGCAAAATGCTTACACACACAGAATAATAAACGCACACCCAGTACGTCTACAAAATTCTAATTACCAAATCCGTAAAACAGACACGTTATGTACACCAAGTACATGCCAACACCCAGTTGGCTAAACCAAACGTGCTTCAGTAAAACTGTGACATAAAATCGCTAGCACGTTCTCAAATCTTTCATAAAACTATTAAAAACAAACACTAAGTTTTTAAAATGCCTACATAAAACGCACCCCAAACACGTATGCAAAACTTAACTAAGTTATAAACAACCAAAATATATATACTATATTTACAGTTTTACACACATAGAATGAAATTAACCAATAGCCAACGCATATAATAGGTTACAAATATAACATTACAGATAATTACCTCGAGAATTTAAAGGAAACTCCTGGCCGGCAAAAAGCAAGCAAAGCGTCCGCTCTGATCGATGCGTCTCACACGAATGATTATTCACTGACCACTTCTCGTGGGATTTGACTTACGATACAGCCTAGATGAAGACTAATAAGTTAACTGAGATTATTCCCAATTGTCCATCGAAGAATGACCTATATTTTCTTTAAAAAGACTTAGGAGGCAGGTAGCGTGGGAATATGAATACTTCACTTTTACATTTCTGGTAAAAAGGATTTTTTTTTTTTTTACCAAAAAATCATGTTACAATATAATTGTTTTCTCTACGTATTACATATACATGCACATCGATTTCTAAACATTTAAATTTTTATTTGCCAAATACAAATAGAGCTATATTTTTCAGAGTAATTGTTTGAAGAGTACCTGACTATAGTTTTATATCTTAAATAGATAATAAACACTGATCGAATGTATTAGATTTTTTAAAAAATGAAAAGAAAGAGCATTTCCATGTAGTTCTCATTATGGATTTAAAATTCTTTAGGTAAACAGTTTCAATGGCAATTTTATGTTAAAGTAAATGATGCGCATCTGTGTTCATGAAGTAGGAACGGACTGAAACCGGGGGTCATTATTCTACGTCGAAAATTGACCTCCGGTCATTATTCTACGGGGGTCATTATTCTGCTTTACTCCGGCGACGCAATTTCCAAAATCGGCGACGAAGGCAACACCGGCAAATCCGGCGATGCCGGGAAAGCACCCTATGGGCGCTTTCCATTAACGTTGTTTCGCCGCTGACGTCATCAGAAAACGACGACGTTAATGGGACGGTTGGTAAAATTCATCTTGTGTATAATACTAGTACTGCTCTGTGATTAAAATAAATGTTTTTGGTGCATGGATACAATCATGTATGTCAAAATTGAAAAAAAAAACACCAAAAAAAACCCAGTAAATGTTTGTGACGTTTCTTGAAAATATGGTACAATATGTACTGGGACGTCAATGTAAAATACACAGAAGAAGAGGAAGACAGAGACACCCTTTTCAGTAAAAAAAAAATCAATAAATAATAAATATCAATTCCTGTAGAATCTTTTTGATATAGTATTTCTAATTCACTATATTGTTTAATCAACATGTTTTATTTTGTTCAAAGCTATGGTGGTTCAATATAACGCCGATTTCTCTACAAAAAGTATATTTAATATTGCCAACAATACATCCATCACTGCAAGGAGAAAAACTCATAAAACACAAACAAAAACACCTGAAAGAAATTTTAAAAGCCCCCCCCCCCCCCAAAAATAACAAACACAACACGACAAAAAATAAAGTACATGTACATTGATATTAATCCTTTTATGCCATAATCATGTGCATGAATACACTGTATGATCATTTCCAGGAAAGAAAAAAAAACATGTTTTAAACGGATGCACATCTAGTGCACACGTCAATGTGTCGTGCAGTACAATTTTGATCTGACTCTCTCGTCATATACATGTACATATTTATGTACATACTTTAACATACACTCATTATTAATTTAATTTTTTTTTGTTGAAAACCCCGTGATATGTAAACTGTACAAGTAGTTCCATATTGTCCAGTAATAACGAAACCGGATCTAACCATGCAGTTTAATCAGATGACAATTTGAAGTCCAATTTTGAAATATATAACAAATATGAACAAATACTTATACTAGTAATTTAAAACGTTTATATTGAAAAATTTGAAAAGCCTTATTCTATATTTTTGAAGATTATTCCTCCTGGAATATTTGGGGATCGATGGAAACTGTGTAGTTTTACATACGAAATTTTGAAGAAGAAAAAAATTCCACGCGGACTCTACCGACGAACAATTTTTTTGAATTTTATACATGTAGTGACCATTATTATACTTTCATGTTAAATACTGAAATCTGATTGGTTTAGACGCAGTTGATAATCCGTTCAATTACCCTCAGCGTTAGCAACACACTTGGCAACGGGTAACATTACGAATTGTTACATGCGCGTAAATGATGCGCGTACGGTTCGCAGTAGAATTCAAGTCATTCCTATAGAAAAGCAGTTAAGTTTTCTTTAAATCGGCATTCAGTATAATAAAATAAATAGTGCCTGTTTGGGGGGGATAACAGTTGAAATCGACACCCCGTTAAAACCATTGTCAACCTCCGCTTCGCGTCGGTTGACAATGGTTTTCTCGGGGTGTCAATTTCAACTGTTACCCTCCCAAACAGGCACTATTTATATAATAGCATGAACAATTTTTTTGTTGGTGCTAATTATTGTAAAATTGAACATGAAAACGGTCATTGTGTCTGAAATTATACGAAAAAATGTAATGAATTATACGTCGATTGTCAAACACCCATGCATTTTTCAATGATCATGGTACTTCAAAATAATGTGAGATGGGAGGTGAGACCGCGTGCATGGAGTTTCAGAGTTTTTTAAAAGACGAATGTATTGTTCACGATTCTCGTGAGAATTTTTGTTAATTACCCTAGAAACAATAGCAGTTACATGTACAAGTACTTTTGCGTGACAGAAAACTGTCACTGTACTTTGAACAACTACTTTTTAAAATCCAATCTAGTAATATGTGCAGTCATTACTTAAAATTGAATTATACCTATTCAACTCTCTCTCTCTCTCTCTCTCTCTCTCTCTCTCTCTCTCTCTCTCTCTCTCTCTCTCCATATGGGGGGAGGGAGGGTTGTGTTTGTGTTTGTGTGTGTAAATTTTTTAAAGAAAATAAAATAGGTCTGCATACATTGCTTGCTATTGAACTTGATGTATCATAATTTAAAAATTAACCTAAAAACCCCACTTTCGTTTACATCTAGTGATTATATAAAGTGTTTCGGAGTTTCCGTGTTAACAGTGGCCTTAAAAGCTGGACACGGAGGCTTTATTTGCACAGAATAAGTTGATATGTCTCCCGGCAACAGCTCCGAACAGACTGTTTCGTTAGAGATGAGTCCAAATGACAAAGACAGTCTGACTGGTACCAACGAAATGGTTGTCACTTCAGCTGCTAGACCAGTAAGTCAAACGTATGCCATTAAAATCAATCACGTTCTACATTCTGCAATCTTAAGATACATTGAATATTAATTCCATCTGCCACTGTGGATTCTCGTCATCCATCGTAGGTTTTTTTTCCAAAGCCCTGAAATCATGGGTAAATACCTTGTCTCAAAAAATTTAAAAAAAATTCTATTTTAGATGAACGATTCTCAAGACAGAACAGATTTCAAAGATGTTTTAACCAATGGCGTAAGCATTTTGTAAAATATTATGAATTCTAACTTGTTCTTTTTCCTTATGCTCAGAAAACATGTACATGTTTATCAATGTATTTGTATACCAACTAGTTAGCAACGGTTCCATAGTTAGATAGCTGGTTTGTTTGTTTGTTTTTGTATACAAAGTGTTTAGCGGAGGAACCTGTAATTGATTCGGACCAACTCGGGTCTCATTTTCTTGAAAAGAATAAGTTTTACCCATCTTGGTTTTTTGTAATTCTAGGACACAGATGGCACTAGCAACAACAATCCTTCTGGAAATGTTTTCGCTGACAGACAAAACATCGTTCGAGGGTTCTGCGACGCATCACTAATGGCGGCAAACGTGTCTCAGCTACGCGCGGTATTGGACGGGGACCCGGCATACAGATTCTTCACCCCTCTACTGGTCTTGATTGGACTGTCTTTGATCTTACACATAGGGTTTGGTCTTATAATGATTCAAAGGTGGCGAAAAGCAAGAAAAGCCCACTTGGAACATATGAAGAAAGCCGAAGAGTTGGACTCGCAAGGGCCCAATATGATTGCAAGCGACCCCCGAGGGATCGTCTGTGCGTGCGAATGGTGTGCGACTGTTGAGTGGTACGATGAGATCAGTATATTCATTGTGTTTTTTGTTATTGTTTTGAATGTTGTGATCGCAGTACTAGGATTAAGGGACAGCCAGTAGTTTTTGGAAAAACAACTACATGTAAAACAAAACACACTTACAATTATATAACACAAATACTATAAAATACAAATACAAACTATATATATGTGGAAAATAAAAAGAGAAATTATGCAATACAATAAAACATTTTTACAGTACAGATAGTAAAAACAGGCACCTGATGTTATATATATCTTTTTTTCTCATATTATATCTCTTTACATAATTCTAATCTTTTCCTATTTTCCTTATAATAGGAAAAGAGAAAGATAAGAATTATGTAAGGGGTAAATCTCTTCATACGTGTTTGTATTTTGTTTTATACAATTGTGAATGTAAAAAAATAAAGATTAAATAAAGTCGAAGTGTTCTTTGTATTACTAGTAATTAAACACATCACAGGTGCTTGAGGACAGGATCGCTCCCCCCCCAATATATAATCCCACGGGACTTTATTTTTCTTTTTTATTAAATTATCCTTTTATGACATATTTCTAATCTAATTATTTCATCCTTTGCCCAAAATTACATAAAACAGACATTTTTGAAAAAAAATCAGACCCTCTGTACATATAATACAATTACATAATACATAATAATAATTTTATTTAATTTTATTTTACAAAAGGTATACCGGGTATTTAATATTGCCAACAATACATCCATCTCCGCAAAGAGAAAAACTCATAAAACACAAACAAAAACACCTGAAAGAAATTTTAAAAGCCCCCCCCCCCCCTCCCACCCATTCCCAGAAAATAACAAACACAACATGATATTTATCCTTTTATGTCATAATCATGTCCATGCATACACTGCATGATCATTTCCAGGAAAGAAAAAAAAACATGTTTAAACGGATGCACATCTAGTGCACACGTCAATGTGTCGTGCAGTACAATTTTGATCTGACTCTCTCGTCATATACATGTACATATTTATGTACATACTTTAAAATACACTCATTATTAATTTCATTTTTTTGTTGTTGAAAACCCCGTGATATGTAAACTGTACAAGTAGTTCCATATTGTCCAGTAATAACGAAACCGGATCTAACCATGCAGTTTAATCAGATGACAATTTGAAGTCCAATTTTGAAATATATAACAATTATGAACAAATACTTATACTAGTAATTTAAAACGTTTATATTGAAAATTTTTAAAAGCCTTATTCTATATTTTTGAAGATTATTCCTCTTGGAATATTTGGGGATCGGTGGAAACTGTATAGTTTTACATACGAAATTTTGAAAAAAAAATTCCACGCGGACTCTCCCGACGAACAATTATTTAAATTTTATACATGTAGTGACCAATATAATAGCATGAACAATCTTTTTTGTTGCTTATTATTGTAAAATTGTACATGAAAACGGTCATTGTGTCTGAATTATGCGAAAAAATGTAATGAATTATACTTCGATTGTCAAACACCCATGCATTTTTCAGTGATCATGGTACTTCCAAATAATGTGAGATGGGGGGTGAGACCGCTTGCATGGAGTTTCAGAGTTTTTTACAAGACGAATGTATTGTTCACGATTCTCGTGAGAATTATCGTTAATTACCCTAGAAACAATAGCAATTACATGTACAAGTACTTTTACGTGACAGAAAACTGTCACTGTACTTTGAACAACTACTTTTTAAAATCCAATCTAGTAATATATGCAGTCATTACTTAAAATTGAATTATACCTATTCAACTCTCTCTCTCTCTCTCTCTCTCTCTCTCTCCATATGGGGGGAGGGAGGGTTGTGTTTGTGTTTATGTGTGTAAATTTTTCAAAGAAAATAAAATAGGTCTGCATACATTGCTTGCTATTGAACTTGATGTATCATAATTTAAAAATTAACCCCAAAAAACCCCACTTTCATTTACATCTAGTGATTATATAAAGTGTTTCGGAGTTTCCGTGTTAACAGTGGCCTTAAAAGCTGGACACGGAAGGCTTTATTTTCACAGAATAAGTTGATATGTCTCCCGGCAACAGTTCCGAACAGACTGTATCATTAGAGATGAGTCCAAATGACAAAGACAGTCTGACTGGTACCAACGAAATGGTTGTCACTTCAGCTGCTAGACCAGTAAGTCAAACGTATGCCATTAAAATCAATCACGTTCTACATTCTGCAATCTTAAGATACATTGAATATTAATTCCATCTGCCACTGTGGATTCTCTTCATCTATCGTGAGGTTTTTTCCAAAACCCTGAAATCATAGGTAAATACCTTGTCTCAAAAAAATAAACAAAAATTCTATTTTAGATGAACGATTCTCAAGACAGAACAGATTTCAATGATGTTGTAACCATGTACAATGGCGTAAGCATTTTGTAAAATATTATATATTCGAATTCTAACTTGTTTTTTTTCCTTATGCTTAGAAAACATGTACATGTTTATCAATGTATGTGTATACATACGAACTAGTTAGCAACGGTTCCATAGTTAGATAGCTTGTTTATTTGTTAGTTTGTTTGTTTTTGTATACAAAGCGTTTAGCGGAGGAATCTGTAATTTGATATACAACTTAATATTCATTAATCATAGAGATCTTTTGATTCGGACCAACTCGAGTCTTTCATTTTCTTGAAAAGAATAAGTTTTACCCATCTTGGTTTTGTTGGGATTCTAGGACACAGGTGGCACTAGCAACAACAATCCTTCTGGGAGTGTTTTCACTGACAGACAAAACATCGTTCAAGGGTTCTGCGACGCATCACTAATGGCGGCAAATGTGTCTCAGCTACGCGCGGTATTGGACGGGGACCCGGCATACAGATTCTTCACCCCTCTACTGGTCTTGATTGGACTGTCTTTGATCTTACACATAGGGTTTGGTTTTATAATGATTCAAAGGTGGCGAAAAGCAAGAAAAGCCCACTTGGAACATGTGAAGAAAGCCAAAGAGTCGGACTCGCAGGGGCAGGGGCCCAATACGATAGCAAGCGACCCCCGAGGGATCGTCTGTGCCTGCGAATGGTGTGCGACTGTTGAGTGGTACGATGAGATCAGTATATTCATTGTGTTTTTTGTTATTGTTTTGAATGTTGTGATCGCAGTACTAGGGTTAAGGGACAGCAAGTAGTTTTTGGAAAAGCAACTACATGTATAGAAATACTCATAAATTAATAAAAATGATAATTATGACCATAATAATAATTATGATAATAAATTAACCAAAAATGAAAAATAACATAGACAAACGTAATTGTGTGTCAAAGTCGCGTTATACCTGTGAATAACACACATGTACAATTGTAAAATAAAAGTCAATTACTAGTTAATTAGAAACTGTCTCAAAAATTGTCATTTAAGATTAGGGAGACTGAATAACTTACAGTTTATTAATTTTAAAAAAAAAAAATTGCCATGATTTTGTGCAAAATTAACAAAACACTTACAATTATATAACATAAATACTATAAAATACAAATACAAACTATACATATGGAAAATAAAAAGAGAAATTATGCAATACAATAAAACATTTTTACATTTCAGATAGTAAAAACAGGCACCTGGTGTTATATATATATCTTTTTTTCTCATATTATATCTCTTTACATAATTCTAATCTTTTCCTATTTTCTTTATAATAGGAAAAGAAAAAGATTAGAACGATGTAAGGGGGGAATCTCTTTATACATGTTTGTATTTTGTTTTATACAATTGTGAATGAAAAAAAAAATAAAGATTAAATAAAGTCGAAGTGTTCTTTGTATTACTAGTAATTAAACACATAGTTAAACTGTTTCATTTTTTTAAATTCGCGATAAACCAAAGGACCAATATGACAATGTACAAAGTACTTTGGATATTATTGTGGTTTCATTAATTTTCGTGGGTATCAATTTTCGTGGATTTTCTGAAAACCACAGTTTCAAGGATACCTAATTCCGTGGTCAGTGATCCTATAAATACAAAATGTTAGTTGAAATTGAACTTCAATGAACATTTAATTTCGTGGATCAACTTAACAACGAAATCCACGAAAATTGGTATTCAACGAATATTGACGAAACCACAGTAGTTAAGGTAAAAAGCTTGACACACTCTCGGATGATTACGATAGTAACGGATGGTATCCAAAAATAAGGCTATGAATAAGAACCAAAAAAAAACCAAAAGCTAAATCGAGGGATACTTAATGAGTATATTATGGAGTTCCCTGGCATCGGCTATACAGTACCAGCCTAGATGAAGACTAATAAGTTAACCGAGTTTATTCGTGTAGTACTATCACTATATGGTGGCTCTCAGAGACTTTTCTGAGATTTGCACATTATCCAAAATGACAAAGATACACCAACTTCCTCACGAATGGTGGCCAAAGGACAGGTTCTGTTCTCTTCTATGTTATTTTGGCAAATTACCGTAAAGAGGCTGGGTGATCAACAAATTACCGTAAAGAGGCTGGGTGGTCAACAAATTACCGTAAAGAGGCTGGGCAGTCAACATATTACCGTAAAGAGGCTGGGCAGTCAACAAATTACCGTAAAGAGGCTGGGCAGTCAACAAATTACCGTAAAGAGGCTGGGTGGTCAATAAATTACCGTAAAGAGACTGGGTGGTCAACAAATTACCGTAAAGAGGCGGGGTGATCAACAAATTACCGTAAAGAGGCTGGGCAGTCAACATATTACCGTAAAGAGGCTGGGTGGTCAATAAATTACAGGAAAGAGGCTAGGCAGTCAACATATTACCGTAAAGAGGCTGGGTGGTCAATAAATTACCGTAAAGAGGCTGGGCAGTCAACATATTACCGCAAAGAGGCTGGGTGGTCAATAAATTACCGTAAAGAGGCTGGGTGATCAACAAATTACCGTAAAGAGACTGGGTGGTCAACAAATTACCGTAAAGAGGCTGGGTGATGCAGGCACCGTATTCGCCAAGGTTTTCCGATTAATCCATGATATTATTGGTACGCATGCGCTAGGCCATTGTGCTTACTATGAATGTTTACAAATATTTTACTGTGTACATGTGATATATATGTTTACCAGTGCTGGCTATGCCTAATAATTATATACTCCACAAAAAATGTAATGTCCGCCATAATGTATACATATGCACTACCAGACTCCTGTCACTTACCAGCTGTCTGTTTACCGTGGATCAAACAAAGTAACATTCTAATTTCATTATGCGACACTCCTTGCTCGTGTATGGATCTAGACGGGAGAGGGGGTCCGCCCCCCCCCCCCCCCCCCGAAAATTCAATATCAATAACTTCACACAGTAATGGGGGAAAGAGGGCCCGGATCCCATCCCCCCGGAACATTTAATTTTATTAATTATATATAATAAAAACTCCAAAATATGTCTCGGACCCCCCCTCCCCCCCGACAAATATAATTATCCATCGGACCCCCCCCCCCCCTCTAGAAAAAGTTATGGATCTGCGCAGGCTGTTGAAAATAAATTCTAAAAAGTTCATCGTCTGCCTCAGATGTCCTATTATACAGCTAAAATTGTCTTTAAACGATAGAGAGCTCCACAATTGTAAAAAGCGAAGGCGAAAGCCCGAAGATGCGAAGGCGAGTGTGCGAAGTTGCGATGGCGAAGGAGCGATAGTAGAATCGCTTCTTCGCCTTCGCAACTTCTCACTTTCGCCTTGGCATCTTCGCTCCTTTGCCGTCGCACCTTCGCACTTTCGCCTTCGCAACTTCGCAGCTCGACCTAAAGACGAAAGTGCGAAGGTCGAAGTGGCCCCATCGGCACACCATAATATTCAGTTAAATACAAGATATAGATTAAGTGCGCATTCATTAATGATAGAGAAGGAAAGATTTACTCAGTTACCGAAATTGCAAAGATGTATTTTTTTGTAAGTTGGACCACGGGGGCCAAGCCCGTTTTAACATTAATTTATTTATGGTTACATTGAAATTAATGTTATTTAAAACGGGCTTGGCCCCTGTGAGTTGGACGTTGAAGATAGGTATCACTTTGTTTTTAAATGCTTAGATAAGTACAGATGTCACGGCTTACAATAAGGGTTGTCCATATTTCTGCTATATATCGAAGTCGAGAAAAAAAATAAATTTTTGATGTAATACAAACCCAAAATTTTAGAGACTAAAGTATTCGTCACTCGTCAATATTTTTTCAAATCAATGATCGATAAAACATGTCGCAATGTAAGCATTAACAAGCGTTACCAAAACTAACCCTCCGATCGGAATTCAGCTAATACGATCTTGTATAAATAAGTTTTCATTTAAATATGTCTATGTTGCAGGCATTTATGCATATCATCCGTTTATACTATATGACATTCGCATTGTTCAACAACTCGGCATCAATATATCAGAAATATGGACAACCCTTATTATAAGCCGTGTCATCTATAATATGGCTGTTAAAGAAGTGATATTCTCATCTCTGAATGAAAAACTAATATTGCTGAAAAATGATTCAGAAAATCCTCAGAGCGCATAATTGTGACGCGTGAGTTGTATTCGACCTCATTATAAGCAGATTAGGAAAACCCACACATTCGATCAAGTGTTTGGAGTTTCCTGAATATATCTTCTATATAATAGAAAGACTAGCCGACAAGGAAGACCTAACTCGCACATTAACTTAACAGACGAGATGACTGCCGGCAATGAGATTGTACCATTAGAGGATATTCCCAATGACCAGGGTGGCACTGACAACAGGGATGGAATGGCGGGTACAATCGATGACAACAGGGATGGAATGGCGGGTACAATCGATGACAACAGGAATGGAATGGATGAAATCGATATAATTGTCAAACCTACTGCTAGGCCGACTACCTTGAATGTACGTATTCAATCTGAAAAAAAAATTGAGATTTCCTGAAATGTGTAAAAAAAAAAAAAAAAAAACAGAAGCTTTTTTTTGGCCAAAATATTTTTTATCCGCTCAAAATATTTTAAAGGCTGGAGTTCGTGCGCGAAGAGTTGTTCTCAATAACTAAATATTCTTTCTTTTTAATCAAAGATGAAGAACAATTCGGACGAAGTAGACTTCAGACGTTTTCAAGGTTTCGATGTAAGTCCATTTTTCTATGAATTTTTATATGAATAACTATATTTTCATTTGCTTAAATAAAATATCACACGAGAAAACGGTTGGCAAAATTTATAGCATGTTTTGTGTACTGGGAACGTATTTTTCGGAGCCCGATATCAATGAAAATTTCTCTTTAAAAGTGAAATGTGGTCAAGAGATGAGAAATTAGTGGCGAAAACGTCAGAGCAGATATACAATTAATAATTTTATTAATAACACATTTGAAATCTACTAGTTTGTCATTCAAATGTGCAAGAAGAATTCAGAATTCATTTTTTTTTAAATTCAAAACAAAAAATTGTGTTTTCATACTGCTTCAAAAGCATAAACCGTACTAGCATTGCTTTTCATGATTGTAGGAACCCGATGCCCCAAACAACAACGGGTCTTCAAAAAATGTTTTCACTGACAGACAAAACATCGTTCGAGGACTCTGCGACGCATCACTGATGGCGGCAAACATCTCCCAACTACGCGCGGTATTGGACGGAGACCATGGAAACAAATACTTCATACCTCTATTGATCATGATCGGGTTGGCGCTTTTCTGGCATATAGTGTTTGGACTTCTTATGATTCAAAGATGGCGAAAAGAAAGAAGAGCCGAATTGGAACACCAAAGGGATGTCGAAAATGCAGCGGGCACGCCGGTGTCTAGGTCAAGTAATCCACGAGGGGTCACGTGTCTTTGTTCGTGGTGTGAGTGTGTTGAGTGGTATGACGAGGTCAGCATGTTTTGTATGTATTTCGTGATTATTTTGAACGTTGCAATCGCAGGACTAGGTTTGACGTCGACAGACAACAAGTAATTTTGGGTAAGCAACAACTTTTATATCATTGTTTTATATCATTTATCGTATCATTATGTCATATCAAAATTTTTCTTTCAACATTCTGATTTGTTTTCAATATTGAATACATTTAATCTATTTAGTGAATTGTATAAACCAAGTATCGAAAACTTGTACTTGACGAAGTCAATCACATCAAGAAGAAAATATTTGGTAGGCCATGCATTATGCAATGCACGCAAGCGAAAATAGGACTATGTAATGGAAGATTTATTTTCATAAAATAGGTTTTTAATCTTTTTTACTTGTGAATTATTGTTTGTCTTTTTTTGTTGTAAATTATTGTAAATTATTGTTAAGTTTTCAATAAATACAAATTATAGATAAAACTATAGTTTTTTTTTAATAAGGAAGTTAAAATGGCGAGCTGTAAGCCACAAGTGAACACAACTTCTCCTAATTGTCCAATACATGTAAGTCAAAAGTGTCAACATCCCGTTTTGTCTAAAAAAAAAAGCCTTTTCGCCATCATGATCAAATCGAGGGTAACTATGTAACTGTATAGAACATTTTAATGCAACAGTTTAAACGATTGAAATAAGCACTGTACAGAATTAAAAAGTTGTCATTAAAAAAAAAAATTACTTTCACCGAGTATGATTCTCTCTATAGCTCAATAGAAACAGCCAGACTGAAATATACACGCCCCGTTTATCGATTGGACGAAACCTTCAGTGACCAAAGAAAAACCACGGACTGCACGAAATAATCATGATGATGTCAGACTCGAATCCCAAAGGAGACAATTTGGCTATGTCTTTTATAACGTACTGATGTACACTGTCAGTAATTAAGTGAATTTCAGTTACTTTTTACAATCAATTGATTAATTTCTTAAAAGAAAGATGTAAATATAAACAACAAAATGCTTTCTTTGATGATTCATGTGGGTCATGAAGGTAGCGATAATTGCAGGAAAAAAATTACATAACCCGCTAACGCGGATTTATATTTTTTCAGCAATGTCGCAACCGCCATATCCATCATGAATCACCAAAGAAAGCATTTTATTGTTTAAATTAACCTACAATGAATTTACTGAATTTGTTCTATGGTTTTTATTCATTTACTTAAACAATAAAATGCTTTCTTTGGTGATTCAATCGGGATATGAAGGTAGCGACATTGCAGAAAAAATACATAACCCGTGTTAGCGGGTTATGCTATTTCTTTCTGCAATGATCGCTACATTCATAACCCGAATGAATCATCAAAGAAAGCATTTTATTGTTTATATTAACATCTTTCTTTTAGCTAATTAATAAATTGATTATGAAAAGTAAGTCAAATTTACTAAATTACTGTTTACGTACAGTACGTTAGCTAAAAGAAACAGCCAAATCGTCTCCTGTGAGACTTTGATTCTGACATCGTCATGATTAATTCGTGCAGTCCGTGATTTTTTCTAGGTCGCTGTAGGTTTGGACCAATCGATAAACTGGGCGTGTCAATATCTGTCCTGTCAGTTTCATGTCAGTTTCAGCCGCTGTAGATTTCGACCAATCGATAAACGGGGCGTGTAGATTTCAGTCTGGCTGTTTCTATAAAGCTATGAACTAACTATAAGTTTCCGTAAGAAATAGAAGGAATAATACTTGTTGGATGTAAATATAACATATAGTCCGCTATACTAATCATGCAGTCATATTTACAGAAGCACTAGAATATATAATATAATATGATGATAAATAAATTCTTATAGGCTGCTTCATGTACTTCATGTACTTTAATCAAAATTTAGTTTTTTAAACATCAATTCTTCGTAAAAAATCAAAATTGTATTTAGGTGTTTCGGCACGCATAGACACCAAATAACTTTATATTACATACAATGATACACATTTATGTAATAAGTACATGTAGCTAGATAAAAAAAAATGTTGCTAGAAGCTGTCGTTGCCATGGTATCGGAGACCAAAGATTATTAGCTCACCTGTGCCGAAGGCTTTCGAGCTTTTCTGAACGTCAAAATTTGCCCGTTGTCTATCGTTGTTGTCGTTGTTGTTGTAAACTTTCCACATATTTATCTTCTTCTCCAGAACCACCGAGCCGATTTCAACAAAACTAAGAACAAAGCATTACTGGGTGAAGGGAATTCAAGTTTATTTTAATGTAGGGTCACGCCCTTTTGAAAGGGGAGATAATTTAGAATTATTGAAAATTTCTTGGTATTTTTCAAAAATCATATTTTTGTCCCCGGTGGTAGGGTGAGCCACAATGGGGGGGGGGGGGGGTTATATATATTACATAGGAATGTAGAAAAAATCTCTATAAAAAATCTTCTTTTCAAGAACAATGAGTCAAGAAAAGCTTACATATGTGTAGATGCATCTTTAAATAGTGTAGATTTAAGTTTGTTCAAATTAAGGTTTCCGGGGGGGGGGGCACAATGGGGGATGAATTTTTACATTGGAATATATAGAGTACATCTTTGAAAAAAACTTCTTCTCAAAAACCATTAAGCCAGGAAAGCTCAAAATTGTGTGGTAACACCCTCAGGTAGTGTCGATTCAAGTTTGTTCAACCGGGTTGATCCCCGGGTTATGGTGGGAATACAATTGGGGGGGGGGGGGTTGTTGTTAAATTTTTACATTACATTAATTTTTACATTATATTTAGAAAAATCTTCTGGAAAAGCATTCGGCCGAAATAGAAACTGAAACTTGTGTGAAAGCACAGATTGTGCAGAATGAAGTTTGGTCATGATTCCCCGGAGAAAAGTGGCGCCACAAAGAGGGAATGGTTAAAAATGGGATTAAAGAAAACCCTAAAACAACAAAAGGGGTTTTGCAATATGTGGATAAAAATTGGCGGAATTTTTAATATCTGTGTTAGATATGCTATACTTAATTGTCAAGATATATCGAATTGAATACTATTATGCTCATTCAATCAGAATTATGGCTATTGTTGCTCAGGTAAGCGATGTAATCCCTCGGCCTCTTGTCTAATTTAAAACATGTAAAATTTTGAATTAATTATATGATTAATTTTCAAATTATATGAAAAAAAAACATTGGGGGCATATCAACATCTACAGAATGCTTCTATGAAAAATTATTTCAAATTATTTTTTCGTATTTTTTAAATACCATAGAAGTTATTATTGAACCAAACTCATAGATCTATAGCTGTTATTCTCTTTTGAGAAGTGGACAGGCATAGTCTACGCCTGTCCACTTCTCAAAAGAGAATAAAATATTACCTTTGTTGCCAAAATAAAACAACTGGTTGGGGTTTTTTTTCATTTGAAACTATTTATGTTTGAACTAATTGAAAAATGCTATATTTAAGGTGCTGTTTAGTTACAAAGATTGCTTAAAACCTTAACATAGATCTCGCAACAGTAAACACTTTGGCCTAATATTGCCTGCAAGGATGTAGCCCCCCCCCCCCCAAAAAAAAAAAAATTAAAAAAATTAAAAAGATGAATAAACTGGGACTCAGAGATACCATTTAGTATTCCTTAGTGATAACACGATCCATTAATTAGTTCGTTAGATAATTATATATAATCCGTGCGTTATACGACGAGGAAAGCTCTTTCCATTACGCTCCCTTTAAGCAGACGGTCTCCCATAGACATTCACTCAAAAATCACACAGTTGGTTAATTCGAAAAAGCCTGCTAGATATCCAGATTTTAATGCGCTAATTTACTTGCATCTGAAAGTGTATATATGCATTCGCTTTTTTATTTGATCACAATATCATCTGCGTTTTTCATTCACTAGTTTGCCCATTGTACATCGTATCAATACCGGTATTAGCAAACAATCTGTAAACAAGGGGCCCATGGGCCACATCGCTCACCTGAACAGCAGTTCCTTGTAACATTACATTTCGTAGCATATGGTTTTTCTATTTTAAACATTGAACCCCTTTCTGGGGACCCAGTTATGGTCCGAGGTTTATGGTTGGCTTGAACAACATAAATAGTAACATATGAATGAAAATGTGTAGCACTGCGGTGGGACCGCACGTACACAACCTGAAAAACTGAACGTAGCAGAGTTCCACTTCAAGAGGAATAACTCTCAGACTGTACAAAACATCAAGAAAGATAACTCTTGGTTCCACTACATTAGAGTTTACACAATTTGAGGATCCTTGCATAGTAATCTCACAAACTGTAGCATTATAG